>NC_136535.1:3723446-3840946 GCF_910591455.1 Pholis gunnellus | reverse complement strand
AATCAACAAATAGAAGTCTAACATGAGATCCAATTCCCTCCAAGTCCTCTGTGTGGCCTATACTGCACGGCATCAAGTGCTTCCTCAGTTCTCCTTAAAATGTCTGACTTTACCAGTTTTTCAAAAGTTTAAGCTGGCGTTAGACTAATAACACTGCAGTTTGCGTTTCACTTCTTTCACACCTGTATGTGCTGGAACTCTGAAGCAAATATAAATGAATGTATGGCTTATTATCTTACGTTTGAACCAGTACGCCCTGCACGTTTCACTTCTTTACCAATGAAGCCTCTCTGTGTTTGTAGTAATTCACTTGTAGAACTCACACAGCTGTATCAAACTGCACACACTAAAAACAGTGAACACTTACACTTCCTATATTCACAATGAAGGCACACATTATGAGCATACATACGTATATTAACATAACCTCTTATAGAGCCAGCGACACAGCTTTTCCAAACATATCTATCAAAAACTAAGTGGAGTGAACTAGCAGACAAACTAAACAGTCAATAAACCTATGAACTGCTCAAAGAAGCTGATTGGCTTCTGGCATGTATGTGAACAAGCTGTCCAATGGATTATGAAATGAAATAAGCGAGGATATGGATGAAACACAACATGGTGACAATGTGTCTGTAAACATGGCCTCCAAACACAATGTATTCACTTGGGTTTCTTGTTAGGCTGCATAACCAAGTGCATCATATATAAATGTGGGTTCATGGGTGCCATCATGGCCCTGCTCTCCACTCAGCCAGTCGTCCCACCATCATGCCTTCCATTACTTTGTCTCTGCCCTGTGTGTGTGTGTGTGTGTGTGTGTGTGTGTGTGTATCGTTTCATAGAGTATTAGCCTCCCGGTGAGCGAGGACACATCTATTTGCAAGCAAAAGAACCCCATATCAAGGACATTTCTGCTGCCTCTTAAAGTGGAGATGAGGACACTGTGACTATCTGTAAAGCAGAGCAGGGAAGCAGCTCCGCTGCTCAGCAATAACAATGGTTTTATAGGCAATGAAAAGTAACAGTGGATAGCTTCTGATAGTGTTTGGGCGGTTCCATCCGAGGCTAACAGTGTTTATGGGCTTGTGGGAGTGTAAAGACGTCTTGCCTCATTTGTTGCTGGTATCGTTTCTTTTAAAAGGACATGAGGAGAACATCGCGATAATACGTGTATTTTACTTATATCACCTTAATCAAAATACCACAGAAACAAATGTTGGAAAGCCAGGTGAACATATGAGAAGAGTCGCTATAAACCATCACTTTAAATAGGCTTTTGGGGGGAGTGTGATGAAGACATCAAAGGGCCAGTTCACCTCAAAATCACAAAAGAAGTATTTTAAAAACATGGTGTGAGTTGCCAAGTGTTGAATATATCGACTGCAGAGATGTCTGCCTTTCAACCAATACAATAGAATTGAATGGCAATCAGCTTGTGGTGCTCAAAGCGCCAAAAAAATACATTTGATTGCTTTCAAACAAAAACACGACCGGGTTACTCAAGATCGTCCACAAACCTTGTTATAAGCAGTTTGATGTCAGAACTATTTTCTTTCTCCTGAACTCTACCCTCTGAAACTGCTCACAACAAGGTCGGTTGATTATCTTAAGTCACCCAGGTCATGATTTCTGGAAATTATAATTGATTTATTTGGCGCCTTGCGCACCACACGCTGAGTGCCATTCAGTTCCAATAGATTGAAGAGAAGGCAGATATTTCTGCGGCCGGTATCTGTAACCCTTTTAGGCTCGCACCAAAACAATCTAGATTGATAAATAGCTCTACAGGTAAGAGGAAACCTTTATTTTTGTTTTTGTTGGGCACTGTCCCTTTAAAGATTAAAGTGAGTGACTGCTGTAGCTTTTAAGAAATAACTTGTGCAGTGAAGTTATTTGTCTTGGATAGCTGTGTTTTCGGGGCGACCGTGGCTCAGGGGGTAGTCAGGGTCGTCCGGTGTCTAGAAGGTTGGTGGTTCGATCCTTGGCTACTACGTGTCCTGTGCCGAAGTGTCCTTGAGCAAGACACTAAACCCTAACTGCTCCCCGGGTGCTTCTCAATAGCAGCCCACTGCTCCCTATAAGCTAGGGATGGGTCAAATTTCATTTTCATTTTATCTTCAGGGGAGAAAAGAAACAGTCCAAACATCAGGTTATCAAACAGAAAGTTATTAGCTATCCATCCACCCATCTCTGGATGATAACAAGTTCTAAGAGGGATTTTCTTTCTCCATCTCTGGTCATGTATAATGTATCACAGGATTCGTTTTTTTAACGTCGTGATTGCTTTTCCGTTGGCAAAACAATTTGAATGCAGAAAGCCGGAGCCTGCTCCCCAGAGAGGAGCTGCGCATTCAGACAATATCCACAAACGGCAATTTGACTGCCATTTGCCCAATTCACAGAAGAAAATCAGCCTCCTCATTGCTGACGGAATGAGTCGCTTCGTTAAAGAAGCGTCCCAGAGCATCTTCCCTTTGTGCGCGGGATCCTTTTAGCTAAACACTGTCAGCCATGGTTGAGGATTCCTGTGAGGGTCCGAAATCAAAAGGACACTTTTGCTTCATTGTCTTGTCAAAGCTGAAATTACATATATAGTTGAAGCAAAACATTTTCAAAAAAGAGACAAATAGCCTGCTCATTTTTGTCTTGGGAATGTTTCAGATGAGATGAGATGAAACTAAATTTGTCCTGAGGGAATGAGGGGGGGGGGACGAGGACGAGGACGAGGACGAGTGGAAAGAATGCAATTACAAAGAGTGCAAATATTCAAAATACATAACAATAATGTGCAAAATAGAAAATTCTACTCTCCGTATTAAAGCAAGTAATGTAAAAGTGTAGGTGTGTTTATTTGCCTTCAGTGCTGGAGGTTCACACGCTCATCAAAGGTTCTCTCATTTGTACATGACAGAGCTTCTTCCTGGCCCGTGAATCAGCTGATAACCTTTACTGTCCCTAAAACTCCACAACTCATGTTTTTTATATTTATTGTAAACAAATTCATATTTGCAATATTGACAATACCAAATCATTTCCCGGTGGTCTCGTTAACCACAGTTAACCAACCCTGTAGCTCTGCGGAGCTTTGTACTCTATTGTTCCCCTCTGATTGGCCCTCTGCTCACTACCTGCTCAGCAGCAAACAGCCGACAGAAAAGCTAGAGACGAGCTGGTGAAGATCTAGAACATCTGGCAGCTCTAGAGCCACAGCAGAGTGAACATTGAACTGAAATCCATCAGGTTGACACCAACATAACTACAAGGGGATGATGATGTTGCTCTGTGTCTGTTCATCGTTAGTTTTGGGGATTTTCTTGGTAGAGAATTGGAAGAATCATTTCGCTGTTGTACTGCTGCAACCTTTTGAAGAAAATGTTTTTAAATAAATAAATGATAACTTAGCATGGGAAAACAACGTGTTCATTTTATGTCAACCATCAATAAGAGCAAAACATGGACCGGAAGAAGTCGTTTCAAACCCCTGTGACTGCTGGCTCTATGTAATATTCAATTTCTCTTCATAAATCAGTCACAATATACAGAAACAAAAACTTAGGATACCAACAATGGTATGCAACCTCAGAAAAGTTTCAATATTTCAATATCAGACACCTCTTTTGTTTGCTTTTAAAACAGGCTGATTAGTGACAATTTAAGCATTTTCTCATTCCGTCTACAGACGCTGAGAACAACAAAGGTTGCTCCAGGAATAACTCTGTGAACCATACGTCTCATGTCCCCGTTTGTGTGTGTGATACATACATTTGGCACGCTTTTGTAGACTATTTTCGGTTCACATCATTTTGAATCTTTCGAGATCCATTCTGTAGCCACATTAGAGAAGCGTCTTCGTCGCGAGGCATCTGGAGGGGCTTCTGCTGCTGATCGGAGTCCCTGTGTTGAAGAATAGCGAGGAGCAGGCGCGCCAAACAAAAGCCTCTCAGTATGTGACGGATTTTAGCTCGCTGCTAATGGGAAGCAACGCTCAGACACCTAGAGCACAAAGAAAATGATCATCTTCACCTGCTTAGAAGAGGAACCACAGCGGGCGCCTAAATGAAAGAAGAGAGGAGGGAGAGAGGAAGGGAGAGGGTGTAAATCAAGGAGGATTTAATAATCACAATGGAGACAATGAATTTGTGAAGACTGTTATTATGCGCAGGTATTGTATCCCGAGGTTTTGATTTAACAACTCTAACAATCGAACAGCAGGACTATTTATTATCAAGATGGTTTCCTCCTTTTCTATTCCCCGTCTCCATATCTTCACAGCACGTTCATCTGTCAGGAAACAGAGATATAGATATGAAGCCTCTGTGATTATTATCACGATGCATTTCTCAACTCATTCTACTCACTTCTGCCATGCAGGGGGGGGGTGGGGGGGTGGGGGGGGCCGGATCAGACCAAAGACAGATGTGGAGTTTGAGACGGGATTGGCGATCAGATCACAGAACTAAATCATGACCAAACAGATCCCTTCTCCTCAGTCATGCTGCAATTCCCACTCTACCTGAAGAGCCAATGGAGATTAGGCAAATTGGTGTACTTTCTTTTCAGGCACAATTGTTGCGTGGCGACATGAGAACACAAGAGGGAGCATGTTGTTCTTTGTTGTTGTTCTGCTGGGCGACTGCTGTTAGACTTGACCTTGAAGCGGTGACCTGCTGACACTGAGGAGACAGACGGAAATGTCTGCAAAGGGATGATGGTCTGCTGTCAAACTGTGTGCCTCTGACACGTTACAGCCCAAACCAAAACTGAACATTTAGGTCGTTTGGTTATGATGACAATCTTTTCTTAACCTTAACCAAGTAGTGTTAGTTCCCTAAACTTAAGCTGACCTTTGCTGCAGAGGTGACAGAGCAAAAAAAAACATTGTGGAAGGCACTGATTAATGACGCATACCTAAATTACTATTTCCCAGTATGTACATCCTCAATTCCTTTTCTCGCCTCCTCTCCTGGCATCTTCGTCTCAGCCACACGAGATGCAAGAGGACGAGGCGAGGAAGAGACTTGAGGTGAGCGTCTTGTACCTCAGACTATCATTTTAAAGTGACATCAATTACACATGACGTAGCGAAGCCGTATCAGCAATGTGTCACGCCTCTTTTATTCGTCAAGGTGGCGTAAAGAGTTCCACAATCAATACACCGGTTTATCCTTGTCTCCTCGCTCCTCCGGCAAGCCTCCTCGCTCCTCGAGATGCATTTTAAGAATTGGGACGTGCTTTAAGATGGAGAGCTGAGATTGATTTATGGGTCACAAGCCATAGGAGCGAGGAGACAAGGAGCGAGGAGACGAGGAGGCACAAAATCGACAAATGAGTCTTGAGTTGATCAGTTATGTTCAGCGCTGCAACCTTCAACCAAATGGTTTTTGAGTCACCATAAAGTACCACGCTGAGAACAGGGACTTCTGGTCAGAAAGTTGCTGAATTCCCAAAAAGTTTCCAGGAAAAGTTTCTGTGTTTGATAAGGGTTATATTCCCTGATTGCTTTCCTGTTTTCCCCTTGAACTGGAGATATTTGTGGCATTTGTAGGTTTGGCAGAGTCCAACATGTTCAAAGCCTACGCTGACATGCAGATTTTCATCTAAACTTCTGGCAAAGCTTTCATTTTTTTAGCGATTTTAATGAAAGATCCTTGTTTTCTTTCCTTTCTGATTCCTATGTAACGCTCCGTAGGGAAATCTTCTTTTACATTTGGCTCGCCACGGCTTGGTCAGAGTTCAGCTGCTTAACAGCAGTCCTGCAGCTTGCAGGGATTCAGACCCAGATTCAGCAGAGACATGCAGGGGGAGGAGCGCTCGCTGTGACGCCAAAATGAACAAATCAGACAGCGGAAAATAGTGTGTAAGCTCCCACAAGGTATAGATACAAAAATAACTCTGGTCCCTCTCATGAATACATGTATCAGCTGTGAATGTTTATAACTTATTTAAAAGTCTTGTTATTTTCACCTCATACAGCAGTAAATATATAAATAACAATATATATTTGCACAACACATTGTGATGCAAAAATGTGAAATAATTTCAGTGGAAATAGAAGAAAATAATTGAATATTGATATAAATATGATTAACTGACTCACTACTATTTGCATGTCATCCATTAAAACTAAACTATAAATGTTGACAACCTAATTTTCACAACAACATCCGTGTGTGTAAAGTGTGAATCTCAGCTCTTTGTCATTTGTATCTGTTTCAGTTGAATGTATTCTCACACACACAATGATTCCTCATTATTTGTGTGTTTTCCCACAAATGTACAGCTATACGTGTCAATCTCCACCGTGCATGCATACAGTCTTTTTCTAAGTTGCTTCTTCATTACATTAAATTACATTACAGTCATTTAGCTGACACTTTTATCCAAAGCGACTTACATTTTAGATGCTATCATACTGTAGGCACAGCTACGGGAGCAATTTTCGGGGTTAAGTGTCTTGCTCAAGGACACATCGACTTGCAACTAGTGGTGCCGGAGCCAGAGCCAGGGTTTGAACCACCAACCCTCTGATTGAAAGACGCCCCACAATTCACTTGTAGAACTCACACACAAATACAACATGGTGACAATGTGTCTGTAAACATGGCCTCCAAACACAATGTATTCACTTGGGTTTCTTGTTAGGCTCCATAACCAAGTGCATCATATATAAATGTGGGTTCATGGGTGCCATCATGGCCCTGCTCTCCACTCAGCCAGTCGTCCCACCCTTCTTCACAGAAAGCAACTTAGTCAGGTTTAAGCAACAAACGACTTGGTTAGGTTTAGGAAAAGATCGTGGCTTTGGTTAAATTAACTACAGATGTGGCGTTACAAAGAGTTCAACGTTGACTTCTGGTTTCACATGGGATACGATCAGCGGTCTCCTGGGTGAATGTCCAACACTTTCTGGCCCACAACTCATCAAATACTAATGCTTGGCCAGAGCCCCATAGTATCTGAGATCGACAGACTATGTACCCCTCTAGCGTTAGTTTTGAATGTGTCAGTACGGCATGTCAATGTACGCTCTTGTTATGCATAGTGTCCTTTCAAAATAAACTTCTGTCTTCACAGGAAGTTAGGTTGAGGCAATAAAACCACTAAGCCAGGTTTAGGGAAAGCATGGTTGACGTTAACTCTACTTTCTAGAGACTTGCGTCGCTGGAGAATGACAAACTAATCCCGAAACTAACGACTCAAAATAGCATTGTTTACATATTGTTTCGCACGGGACACCAACACCGCTCTCCTGGATGAAACTAGCTACAAACAGTGTGTGAGAACAGGTTGTTCACTTTAGATTCGTGTAGATAACAGAGCAGGTTCTGTAGAAAAAGACGTATTTCTGCTGTTAGTTTGCTTTTTAAGACTCGTACGTATTGAGCTGCAGATCCTGTACCTCTAACTGTGACTGTGTATCCTGCTGAATGGCAGCATCGCACCCTGTTTCATACTGCAGAGGTCGAGGCGTGCATTCTGAAGACGTTGTGCTTGCGGTTGGTGGTAGGGGACTTTCTTCTTATATCTTCTATATTAACAGCATATTCTGAGTGAAAGGAGACGGCACCCTCAGCAAATGTACTAGACAACTGCTGTCACACTGTTGCCTTACCTACCCTCAGAGCCTTGCTCAAGGACACGTTGGCAGAGCAGCTGTTGCTGTCACTGAGGTTTCAATTTAGAGCTTCTGGGTGAATGACACCTCCCTGCTGAACAACGCATCACATTAGAGCATAACAACCGTGTGCACAGAAAGCAAGACAACAACCTCAGTGTAATTTCTTTTCATCACTGTTGTGTCCCTCTTGTATTTCCCCTTTCTCTTCATCCGTCTCCCTCCAACTTTGCATACATTATATAAGTGAGCGGTGGCAGAGTCAGGTGTCTCTCCGGAGAGAAACGTCACGTCACTCTGTCTGAGCTGCGGGGTTTGGTTTCGCATTGAAGCGCTGTGTCTTTCATGAAGGGACAAGCTCGGCTTTTAACGAGCCTCTGTTGACTGACAGGTGATCACTTGCTCATTGCAGTGGCTCCTTTAAAGACATTACGGAAGTCAGAGTTAACAGCAAGCACACACACACACATGAGCAGAAAGTAAGAACATAAGCAATATGAACATAAGAGATACTCTCAGCTGCAAATATTACACTGTGGCTGTGGGTGAGGCACCTTGAAGAAAACAAGATATGGACATTTTTTTGTGAGTCTTCATCAAAACTAATGAGGGAGGGAACCCGTCTTTCATTTTTCTTATATCTTTTCATGGTGACTTTGTACAAAGTAACAGTATTTTTCAATCAGCAGCGAAAGTGAACCACCACATTTACATTTACACCGTGCACAATAAAGATAGAATAACAGAGTCCGTGGCGATTAGACCCGATCGTGACGTAATGATATTGCGGGGGGGTCAAAACACTGGTGGGGGTTGTGAGGGAAAGAGAGTTGCTGAATATCTGGATGTGGAGCTAGACTTCTTATGAGCTCAGTGAAAGGAATACTGAGCACTGGATGCCGATGAAGACGAGAGGTGAATGGGGGGGGGACTCTCAACTGACAGCGGAGAGGAGAACAGTTCTATTTAAAGTCTTGACAGCGACAATATGATTGGTTCAGGGAGCACCGTGGCAAAATCTGTAGAAGCTGGAGAGAATGTGAATAAATAAGGGCGTAAAAAGAGAGTCTCCATGACTACCTCGTCATTTGTTTGATTATAGGCTTGAGGTGAAGCAGACCCGAGGACCATTTGTGAGTGTGTGTGTGTGTGTGTGTGTGTGTGTGTGCATACCTGTATACCAGTGTGCCTCCGTGTTGTTGTGTTGTCGTGTTGCTGTGTGTAAAGCATATTAATCCGTCAGTGGAAGGTCAGCCCCTCCGGGCGTCCCCATTGTTGTTTAAGTGAGAACTTTTCCTCCCAGTCAGCACAAACACAGAGAGAGAGGGATAGCGCATGCCAGTCGCTACAGGCCGGTAACAACACCTGGACCCATGTATCCAGCTGGATCCACTACCCGACCACAGCAGAAAGCTCACGGCACACCACCGATTTGTATCCCTGCGTCAACTTCTTTTCCTTTTCTTCTTCTCTTCTTTCTACCTCTCCATCGCTTCTCTTCCTGTTTCATGTACTCTTTTCATACTCTACTATTCTTTGCACTTATCCACTTTTCACACGTATTCTCTTCATTCTCCTTTTTCTCTTTGTAATTACAGACCTGTCTATGTGTTCATTGGTTCCCGCGTTAACGTAACCTCTCTGGCTACTTATTACGCTCATGCTCCGCCGATCCCCGAAGGCTTTGTTCCCTTTCAAGGACACATATTCATCAAAGACACATGTGAACATGCGGTTCATACATGCAGGCAGAGTGAGCAGAGGGACTTGTTACAACAGACAATAATACTGACATCTTATATGTCTTATATCTACTCTCAAAATCAAATTAGGTTTTAACTTAAGTAGGGACATTTGTTTTGCTGGACGGATATATTTTGCACAGTTGTGTATGTATTCACTTGCTCTATAACTCTTATTTATACACATTTTTGCACACACACACACACACACACACACACACAAATAGGATTGACTCAATACAAATTCACACATGATAGACTTTCAAAATAAATGTTAAAATTAAATTAAAATGGATGATAACCTTTATGCTCATCTTCAACCCAATACTGTTGATTGTCACAGCTTCACAATTGCTTCAGGTCAAAACCTCAAATCTGCTGTTTTTTAACTTTTGGTGCAAGTGTGTTTAGCTATTTTTTTGTGAACCACAGATACATTGAATGTCGATGTTTTTGCAATCAACATACCCCTGGTTTACAGAAACATACAATGACTGTATTGGACTTTCACCCAGCAGACCGCTGTTTGTGTCCTGAACTTGTTATATTTTTTAACTCGTTACGTAAAAAACGTGTTAAGTATATTACGGAAGAAACTGCTTTTAGGGCGGTTGTTATTTATTCACCCTAGTTATGTTACGCTTTTACATTATTATTTCCTTTGTTTTAATTTTAACCCAGTAGTTTTGTTGCCTAATCCTCACCAATCATTTCACAATGGTAACCGAGTGGCATTGTGCATTTCTGCAAGCGTGATACGAGACGGATATGAATGCGTATCATGAAATGTTTAGAAACGTCCACATTCAACGTAACTGTGGTTTGCGGAAATGTATGAAAGCAAATCACTGTCAAAAGTCCGCCTCGCGCGAGATATCCGGTTTATCCAAAACGAACTTTGTAACCAATTAGATGTAGAGATACAATGGAGACTGGGTCCGCCCACTTACTGTCAAAAAGCAAAACTACTCGCGAGCGAGCAGAAAAAAGACTCGAGAGCGAGCAGAATAAAGTTTCGCGAGCGAACAGGTTTAAGCTTCTCGAGAGACTTTTGCTCGCGCGAGAGTCAATTTTGCTCGCGGAGTGATATAAAAGCGCTCGTCAAAGTAAAATACGCGCGCGCATGGATCTCATTTGCGCTCTCGGATTTTGACAGTGATTTGCCTTCATAGAAATGTACAATGGGTTGCTGTGCACCTCCACACATAGCGAGGACAGAAGACAGTGTGTCAGAAAATCAACATGAACACATACACCATATAAATCAGTTCATATATATATGTGTATATATACATATAGAGAGAGCTGTGACAATGTGAGCAAATACTGCATCATCCAGAAAAATGCCCATATAAATGCCTGAGTTTGTATTTGTTATGGAGCATGAGGCTCTGCCTCTCTGAGTTGAATGAGTCAGTATCCTCTCAGCATACAGACAGACTAAAAAACGAGTTTACAGAAAGAAACACCAACAAGTCAGCTCCAAAACCCAGTCATGCTCTGACGGTATTTATCTCTGTATGACTTGACATGATTGGTTATGCACAGGAAAAGATGAGCGATCACAAAGTGCTGTGGGAAAGATGGGCTTCTCGTTTGCATCCTGGCTGACGTGCTCGCTCAGTCTCAGTGAGTTTTCATGAGCCATCGATCAGCTGCAGTGTTAGGAAGCTGAAGTTATGAATGCAACAGAGCTTTTATTTTGGATTAGCAGCGAGGATGCTTCAAAGAAAAGTCAGATTAATGTGTTTTCATGTCAGACTAATTGTTGTAGGTTCAAGCTTGAGATGAGGCCACGGCTGTTTTAAGTGCTTTGAGAGAGCCATAAGGAAACAGATGTTCTGAAATAATAAGAATATTTTGACATTAAGAGGTGTTGACATCTACTAAAGTTACTGTTTAATGCAATGTTAGGAATAAAACAGTGTTTTGACATTCTGTTAAGAGTGTTTATGTTTTTTATGTAATGCTGGAATAATCTGGGGTTGTTTTGATTTAAAAAAAACAAGTCTATTTAATTTATGTTAAATAAAACGAGGAGATAGGAATATGTAAGCTGTTTAAGAGTCCCAAACCCCGAATCTCAAGGTATTCCTCCTGTGCTCATTAACTAGAGTTCAATGACCAAAGTTTATTCTACTACCATCCAAGAAAGATACCTTGAAGACTCTATGGTCCTGACCATGACTCTGATGTATCAGTGAGTTAGACTCTATGGTCCTGACCATGACTCTGATGTATCAGTAGTTAGATTCTATGGTCCTGACCATGACTCTGATGTATCAGTAGTTAGACTCTATGGTCCTGACCATGACTCTGATGTATCAGTAGTTAGTCTCTATGGTCCTGACCATGACTCTGATGTATCAGTGAGTTAGTCTCTATGGTCCTGACCATGACTCTGATGTATCAGTGAGTTAGACTCTATGGTCCTGACCATGACTCTGATGTATCAGTAGTTAGTCTCTATGGTCCTGACCATGACTCTGATGTATCAGTAGTTAGTCTCTATGGTCCTGACCATGACTCTGATGTATCAGTGAGTTAGACTCTATGGTCCTGACCATGACTCTGATGTATCAGTAGTTAGACTCTATGGTCCTGACCATGACTCTGATGTATCAGTGAGTTAGACTCTATGGTCCTGACCATGACTCTGATGTATCAGTAGTTAGTCTCTATGGTCCTGACCATGACTCTGATGTATCAGTGAGTTAGACTCTATGGTCCTGACCATGACTCTGATGTATCAGTAGTTAGACTCTATGGTCCTGACCATGACTCTGATGTATCAGTAGTTAGACTCTATGGTCCTGACCATGACTCTGATGTATCAGTAGTTAGACTCTATGGTCCTGACCATGACTCTGATGTATCAGTAGTTAGACTCTATGGTCCTGACCATGACTCTGATGTATCAGTAGTTAGTCTCTATGGTCCTGACCATGACTCTGATGTATCAGTAGTTAGACTCTATGGTCCTGACCATGACTCTGATGTATCAGTAGTTAGACTCTATGGTCCTGACCATGACTCTGATGTATCAGTGAGTTAGTCTCTATGGTCCTGACCATGACTCTGATGTATCAGTGAGTTAGTCTCTATGGTCCTGACCATGACTCTGATGTATCAGTGAGTTAGACTCTATGGTCCTGACCATGACTCTGATGTATCAGTAGTTAGTCTCTATGGTCCTGACCATGACTCTGATGTATCAGTAGTTAGTCTCTATGGTCCTGACCATGACTCTGATGTATCAGTGAGTTAGACTCTATGGTCCTGACCATGACTCTGATGTATCAGTAGTTAGACTCTATGGTCCTGACCATGACTCTGATGTATCAGTGAGTTAGACTCTATGGTCCTGACCATGACTCTGATGTATCAGTAGTTAGTCTCTATGGTCCTGACCATGACTCTGATGTATCAGTGAGTTAGACTCTATGGTCCTGACCATGACTCTGATGTATCAGTAGTTAGACTCTATGGTCCTGACCATGACTCTGATGTATCAGTAGTTAGACTCTATGGTCCTGACCATGACTCTGATGTATCAGTAGTTAGACTCTATGGTCCTGACCATGACTCTGATGTATCAGTAGTTAGTCTCTATGGTCCTGACCATGACTCTGATGTATCAGTAGTTAGACTCTATGGTCCTGACCATGACTCTGATGTATCAGTAGTTAGACTCTATGGTCCTGACCATGACTCTGATAAAATTGAGAGATGACTTGTAGGCCTTGTTTGTTTCACAAGTAGCCAGTGAGCAAGCACATTTAAAACCAATGAAAAGCTAAATCATTGTCAGACAATAGCCGGTGGGTTCCCAGAGTGCATTTGGTGCAATGTGTTTTGCCTCTCTTTGTTACACGGACTGTTTCCCTGCATTCAACTGAAGCCTGTTTTAACATGATTAGACAATACTACTAGGACTACAAAATGGAAACAAGAACCCTCTACATATGAATATGAATGGGGTGGGCGTTTGCAAACACATCACACACACCAGCAGAAAAACCTGATAAATAACGCGCCTACTGTCCGTGTAGTTCTGTGTGAGTGAGCGTGTTTAAATGTGTGTTCTGTGCGTCAGTTTATGTGCATTTGTGGGGTTTCCGTGCTCGTGTCCGTCCGCATCTCTGTCTTCGAGGTCGAGGGGTTCTGTCAAGCTGACAGAGAGAGAACAAAACAAAGCGTGTTGCCTGGTGCTGTGTGACACCTGTCAGCCGACGTCCAACGTCCAAACCACACAGCCGGACTGACCTTCTCAGAACAACGGTGTGTGTGTGGGGAATGTTATCCTGCTGTGTGGAATGTGTGTGTGCTCTGTTCCTTGAGCGTATGTTCGGTGTCCCACATACCTACCTACCTACACACACACACACACACACACACACACACACACACACACACACTACACACAGTAGACAGATGGAAAGGCAGGTAAGAAGACAATGGAAATTTCCATGACAGATAGACTCAGGCAAGTTGAAAGATGGTGTGATAGAAAGTAATACATTCCGGTAGAAAGACAAATATGGTGTAATACAAACGTATCAGGATTTATTTTTATTTTAATATTTGTTGAAATTGTCATTGGATCACGACAGCAATCAATGACTCAAATGCTCAGATGAAAAAATAGAAAAAAGATCTGTTGTGTGTGGCTATCACTGGACAGTAATTAGCCCGTCTAATCGTTTCATTTAGCCAGAATAGAAGGATTGGACGACCTCCTGTCTACCTACCTGCCCACCAACAATGGCCATGTTCGTTTGTTCGGGTTAATAATGACAGTTATTGGGGGAGTGGCTTCAGAGGGAAGCTTTGAAGGGGCGTGCTGTCAGTGTTGACACTGAGGGACTTTCTCCATAGATTTAGCGACTTTTTAGCTGCTAGCTACTTTCATTGGGAAAGTGTTGGCAACATCGGCCTGGGTCTTTGGGTTTGATTATTTATAAAATCTAGCGTACTCTTGCTGGTATCTAGAATGCTGCCGACCTCACCTTGAATAGCAAACAAGACGTGTTGTCTGATCTTGTTTGAGCTATTTGAACTGGCAGGATAGACTGAACCAACATTAGCTTCATCGTTAACTGCTGTTGACCTACCAATGATGACAAACAACTCACTAAATGTCCACTTGTGTCTCACGCCCGTATAAAAACCTTCTTTCTTTAGAAGAATGAAGAAAAAGATGCATCTCCCAGAGTCTTTGTTTCTTCCCATGATCACACATTAAACATAAGGTTTGCACTATGTTCAATTAGATTGACCTTTGTCCTGGAAACATTTTGAATAAGTAGAAACAGCTGCAGGAGTCTTACATTAAAACATACATTTGCAAAATGCGTAATTGCTTTGAATATGATAGAATGAATACAAAAATAGAGGATTAGAAGTCACTGCACTCCATGACGGTGGTACATACTGTAACTAATGTCTGCAGCCATTACTTCAGACCAGCAAGCTCCAGCCGCCTCCGTGTGTTCTCTGTTGACCTGACACCAGTGACACCAGCAAACACAGGCAGCAGTTGAACCGTGAGAACCCGATAAATTGTCGCTGACACTCTCGTGCTTCCCTTCCTGCATCTGGTGATCTTCGCAGTTTGACGTGACAACCAGTTTGTTTGAATAAAGGCGGCTAAAGACACTGATCCAAAGTCTGCCTACAGTTCGTCACAGTTCAGAGCTAAAAGAAACAACCAATAAAGATGAGTGAACTCTTCTGTTTCAGCATGAAGGACAAAGAGCCTGTAATGTGTCGACGTTTACATTACAGCAGCCAGCAGGCATCAGCACCTTTTTTTAATAAAGTGACCCAGTGTGGCCATACCTTTGATGAATAGCCTCATCACATACCTTTATTAAAAGCCCCGGTGTGTGCCTGTCTTTGATTAACAGCCTCATCTATGTACATTTCTGCTGGTTAAAAGGCCCAGTGTGTCCATACCTTTAACGAGCTGTCCACTGGTTGTCTTTTGCTTTGTTAAATGATCTACTGTGTGCTGTCTTGGGTTTGCAGTGTTAAGTTTATGGTCTCAATCTCTAGTTTCAAGTCTTCTTCAATACAGCATGATGTTCATTTAATAAATTATGATCCATTTAGAGTCGAACAGACCATAAAGCAGGGGATGCTTTAGGGAGGGAAGGCTTACTGTGATTGACAGGTCGCTGCTGCTAATGTTACCGGCACCGGACTGAAGGGAAATCTGGACCGGCAGCAAAGGTTACACAGGGAAGGACTGTGAAGCCAATAAATACAACTGTGGGTCGATATAGAGAGGACCAATGTTAGCGCCATGCTCAGGCCAGAGCTTGTTTTATTCTGACACTCAATAATAGAACACAAATAATATAAAACATTCTGTCTTAAGGAAAGTGCACATGTGTGCACATTTATTTCTAATCTATATCTTGCAATATAGTCTCATCTACACAAAGCGATATATTTAGCATGTTTCCTGTCGCTTTGGGTGTGTACTTAATACCAAATACTAAAAGCACAATGCAAAGCGTTCAGGGCCAATGAAGACACAACATCCTGTTCTGGCCTCTAGTTCACCCGGCCTGCCGGCCAGCTGCTCCTCCTCAGTGGCCCACTTCACATTTGTAAAGCCTCCAGTCTAATTAGACTATAGAGGAACAATGGCTTTAAACAAAGCTGACAACATTATGAAAAGCCCCGTGTGTCGGACGGAGTGTGCTGCTAATTACCTCTGTGCATTCAGACCCGCGCACATGCATTAGTGTGTTCTTGTTTTCATAGGGTGCCCTTTTATTTTGTAGTAGGCTATCAGTTCCCATGTTTTCTGTTGCTTGTGTTTCTTTGTTCAGTCGATTCTGAGCTATTTCTACTCGCTGCATACTTCAGTTATCATTTTGTGTAAACACGAGGAGAACAACCACTCTGAATAATTAAAGTAAAGAACAAAGAGCAAACACTTTATTTTGAATAGAAAGAATCTGAACACGAATATGTTACTTTTCTTTTATATTAGTGCAAGGAAGCGTGATGTTTGTCTCTGCAGAGGTTCGTCTCTATTGTCCTCACCATCTATAAATGGAAGTATTTTCAAAGCTCTTTACTGTTAACTGTGCTGAAAAATGTCCGGCGTATGGCAGAAACTTGTTGTCTACATATCTAATTTATGAAAAAAAACCACCTGTGCATAATTACAGTGTGTGGATTCGGCGGTGCGAGCGGTCCATGCAGCGTGAGCTGCTGGACTGCACCTCCTGCCAGCAGAATAAATGAGCGCAGAGCCCAGGAAGGATGTTGCACTTAAATGCATTCAGTTCAGCAGCCCCTGTCTCTTAATCCCTGGAATGACTTAATGTGTTGCATGCAGTGAAGACCTCACTGCTCTTCCTGACCGCACACCTTTCTCTGCTTTCTGCACACAAACACAATTTCACAATAGAGTGGAGGGAAACAATGAGAGATTAGTTATGTAGAAACTAAATGACAAAATGTCTCTTTTCTTTTTCATCTCTCCTCCATCTTTTTTATTTTTTTTTGTCCGATGTAAGGCCCCTAACGCACTGATTATTACACTGGTAGGCTAAATAGACCTATCATCTCTATCAGTGTTCACCAAACTGTTTTTGTCAGGATGCACTTTAAAAAAAGGACAAACCACACAATTCACAATAGGCCTTAATTATAAATCGTGAGATGAGCAAATGTGTGCGTAAATAATGAAATAGGTTAACCAGCCATTTAGAAAATGTATAGCTTTGCTAAGTAACAGCTTTGTTTTCTGCGTTATTGAAAATATAAACAGGTGTTACTTGAATGAAATCAAATAAATGCATTTAGGCCATCTCATTCCTTTCATTTCCACTCACTAGTGAAACAAACATAATGTACGCTAGCCTTTCATATAGGTTCAGTGCTATAAGAAGAACAATATGATCATTCAGGCTTCATCATGTGGCTCAAAGTTGTTCTGCAGATTTAAAGTTTAAATAAAAGACTATTGTAGAAAATCTGCAAATGTGTATGCCAACCCTAATAAAATCCCACCTGAGGGTTCCGACCCAGTCTTTAGGAATGACTGGTCTATATGCACACACTAACGATCCAATCATTGCAACACGTTTAAGGACTAGTAACACACAGAATGAATCTCCGCTAAGTGTTCACGCGAAGGTGCAGGCACACACTCTTCATTAGGACTCCTAACTGCCCATAGTAATTACCACTCTGCACTAACCACGTGGGGCCGGGATGATGATGAATGGACCATAATGGAGTTTACAGGATGTACGCATTTGTGTGTGTAAGAGATTCAAGCCCCTGCGGTATATGATTACGTGCCTTTTGTAAAACTCCGTCAGACCGTTGTGACGGCAGTCAACCACTCGTCTAACAAAGCGGCCGCATGGTGAAGCGGCCCCTCACTCAGGTTTAATGAGTCGTTTCAGCCCGCTGCAATCAACACAGTCACGAGGAATGTGGCCTCTGCTATTAGACAAAATACTGATTTTTCTCTCCTATCACTTTTATTTTTCTCTTTGTTCGCACTCTGATTTCCCCTCGGTTCTCCCTGTTTGTAGTAAATAATGTAATACGGTTTAAATGTTTGCTCATAAGCTATCACTGATAAGCTCATAAGCTATCTATTCTATCCTGCTCTTAAAGCTTGTTTTCTTTAAACACTTTAATAAAGTAGGAGTTGTTACCTTCAGTAATATCCAATAAAAGTTCAACTCAATTCAAATGTACTTCCCACATGGTTCCATCTAAAGTCCAGGGCAGGCCTACCATTGTGAGTACGCTGCCCTCATGCTGTTGGAGCTATATTCATAAATACTTGATACGAGCAGTTTGATAGCTGATTGTTTGGATGAATTTTGGATGAGTTTATTGAGCTGCTATGTCTAAAGGCTTGAGTTAAAGTCAACAGCACATACAGTAGCTACTTTCTGCAAACTTAAATATGCAAAGAGGGACAATGCTGACGCATTAACCCATCTGAGGTAATGACTGCACATCGCATCCTGTTAAGACTCATTACACTGCAGCAGTACTTACTGTGTTGATAAAAACACTGTTACAATAGATCCTATTTGACAGTAAAAAAAAGATGAAACATTCATTTAGTTGTCTGCACTTATCATGCAAATCGTTATCTCAGAGAAACAGAGCTGTTAAAGCTGAACGTGCACGTACAGGAGAATATTTCACTGCCCAACCCATTTCAACACTTTAGTACGGGACGACGTTGGCATTTTTAGTTAGAAAAAAGGTCTTATTGGACTCCGACCAAAAACCTAAAAGCACAGCTGTTTATTATTAGTATTAGACTAAACCTTCAATCTGTGTCTATAACACGCAAATCTTTTTTTTTTCCAGTTGCTGAGTCCAAAAAGTCTTTTTTTATCAAACTGTATCATGTTGACTTTGCAAACAGCCCAGGTTGTTTCTTCACCGGGTACGGAAACAGGCCTTTATGGATGGTGAACGGGAGCATTCTGCAGGGTTGGAAGTCCTGCTGGCACAGATATTGAGTTGTCTTGTTTCACATTTGTATCAACTTGTTTTTCTCAAATTTAAATGTATCTCTACTTGTTATGCATTTGCAAAGTAATTGCTAATGAGATGAAGAATGGATAATTCATTCAGAACAACAGACCTGAGCCATTTAAATGAATTAACTCTCAGCCAGATACAATCCATAGCTGATGGTTGTTGTTCTCGTTCATGACTAAAAGTTTTGAGCTGAACTTGAACTAGAACTGACATTTATTAATGTTGTTTGAACTGATATGAAATGTCCAAATAATGCTGTTTTTTATCGTGGAGGAGCAGAATATTCACATCTTTCAATCTGAAAATGTATTTCAGCATCTAGACGTTGCAGCCTGTGAACAACCTCCCAGAGATCAGATCAAGGTGCTCTCTGCCCGTGACCTCTGACCTGTCTGCAGGCAGGTTTCTGTGTCAAAGAAAAGGTCTGTAGACCTAGAACAGATGCTGATTATTCATTCTTAAAATTGAGTATGCAGTGCTTTCCAGTAAGTGGGTTTAGTGTATGGGAGAAATGCCCGCTTCTACATTACACTAGCAAGAACTTCTGTGTATGAGATATGAGCTTTGGGACATAATCAACTGCCCCAAATTGAATTGTGGCTCTTCAGGCTGTCCAATGGCAGATGGTTTAAATAATGAAGTCTTCATTTGTTATTTGTTCGTGTTTCCTACTGAAGCACTAATGATATATGACAGAATACATTCATTAACATTGGAAAAGGAAGCGTGGGGATTAAATGCAGCCGCCCCTGACGCGATCACCGCCCACGACCGACCACCTAACCAGACCTGCCGGACCAAACGCCAGCGAACTGCCCCAGGGAGGAGACCTGACTCCACCGTGGACCAGCATCAAGCTGCACTTGACAGGCGGACAGCCGGACAGACAGCAGGACTCCGGTGGGACGAGAGGAGGTGGACTCTGTGTTTACCTCATGATGCTTGAACCTCAAACACAGTCAAAGTTGATGACAATGTTTTCCTGATGTCGAGTTTTGTATGTGAATATGTCGGCCATGTCATCTGCCCAGATATTTCTTTTTGTTGTTGCTGCTTTTTGCATTTAGAATGATGCAAAATCAAATAATGCACTACGTGGATGCACTGTTGTTTGTCATGTTTATCCTGAGGAGCAAATGGGCTACAACTTTTTTCTATAATATATAATAGTAAACTTAACACTAAAATATTAAAAGATTTTAATTTGCCTTAAAAATAATACTAGAATATATTAAATTGAGGAAGAGGTAATGTTGATTTGCATTTGTGATGAACAATTTTCATCCAGGCAGCTCAGAGCGGTAAAGTCGTGATGGATGCCGTCATGTGATGCAGAGGGGACGTAATGCTTGAGTGTGCAGAACCTCAGTGTGGACAGTCTGCTGGTAATGGCATACCTTGTTGTTAATTTAGCATGCAGAATGCAGCACATACTGATTGAGTGTGTAGTTCGCAGGACATGAGATGAAGTAGACTTCACTCATTGGTTTGTGATGATCGATGAGCGGAGCGCCCTGGGAAACGTTACGTGTGCACCGTCCCAGGGTGCACTGAGCTGTGAGAGTTCACAGGGGCCTCGTTAGAGATGACGAGGAGGAGTCTTAACCAACGGACCTGGTGGCGAGTCGATGGGTGGCTCCATGTTCAGTAATAGAGTTAAGAGCCTAAGAGGGCTTTAAATGGAAGAGTGCTAATGGGCTGTGGATGTGTGTGTGTGTGGCGAGTGTTACCGTCTATCAATATGTAGGTTAGAGTCTACGGTCCTCTTAGTGTGAATGCATATATGCATGAGTTGGGAAGTGTGTGTGTGTGTATGTGTGTGTCCTCTGATTCACCTTGTCATGTCAGCTCTGTCCTCTTGCTCTGCCAACTTGGATCTCTACAGATACACAAGTAAAGCTGCACTGTGTGTGTGCGTGTGTGTGCGTGTGTGTGCGTGTGTGTGTGCGTTTGAGCTTCAGGGCCTGTGCTGTTCAAACACAGCTGTCCCTCTCACTCATATTTACACTGCTGATCACAAAACACAAGGATGCACACACACACACACACACACACACAAACACTAACTTCAGGGCACTTGGCTTGTTGCTGTAACCTTTAATAGCTCCCTCTCTGAGATAGTAATGGTTCTCTCTCTCTCTCTCATATGTTATGGGATTGTGTTGATGTGTCGTGCTCTGTAGAAGCAGCCCCCTCTCGCCACCTGACACTCCATTTTGCGTCCGAATAGAACGCCGCTCTTGCTTTTTGCGTGTCTTTTGTACGCCATGTGTTCTGTAGCGACTGCATCGTATATATATTTATTCGTGTTTTGATGGTATGTGGTTGTATTTTTGTAAATGGCCTGTTTAAAGAGTGATAGAATAATAAGATACTGAGCTCGCACAAAGTGGAGGAACACGACAAACGAAGAGAGTGCACGAGGCCGACCTGCTCAGTCGTGCTGAAGCAGTGAATCCGCTTCCTCTCGCAGCTCAAACATTGATTACACTCGTGTTTCTGTCCTCGCTCACTCCACAAACTTCCTCTGTGCTCATGAATCATCGCATGCTCTCAGGTCTTGAGTTGCAGATGGATTGCTGCTGAAATGTGTTTAGTTCCTGTTCAGCGGATTCAGTCATTGAGGTTACTCTCTGGATTTTAAAACATTATTAAGCCTCTGTTTTGTTTCCTCCTTTCATCGTTGAATTCTTTGTGGGACGGCTTTTCATTGTTTTCCTTTGTTTTCGCGTTCCCGTGCTTCATGACTGTATTGTCAAGGACCTCTCAGGGTGGCCCTGATTCACAATTTTTGAAACACCCATTCACTGTTTTGTCATCGACTACTAATGTTAACTGTAAGAGATTCAACTCTTGTTTGTTTGGAAGGAGAGAGGGAGCAATCCTCTAGTGTTCCATCGGACACATGTAGTTTCTCCAAGCAGCTTAAGGGGCTGTTCACATGCCACATTTTTTGTTTTTTGCACCTTAAAATCTATTGTTGTCAATATAGATGTGCAGAAATGCACGCTCAACGTCACGTGACGAGAATCAACCACTCATGGCCGGCAGAAATCTTTTCTTTCTTCTGTAAATATGCATCTGTGGTAAATAGATGGAGGAGAAGTTAATCGTTCCAGTGCAGGGCTTTACTATCGGCCTGCAGATACTTTACTCGCTTCATCATGCAAACAAACATCCAAGTCGTCATAGTTGTGTTACGTGAGTCATGTGAATTGTCAGTCAAGTTAACGTCAAACAAATCTGTTATGTCGTATGTGTACAGATCGTAAAGCCTTCTGAAGCAAATGTATGATTTTGGCTATATAAAATACATTTAATTGAAACACGCTCTGCAAGTCCAGACATGAAGCTAGAGGGATACCTAGAGCCTCTTGGTTTTTGGCCACTGACCAATTGTTGGTAATTGAAGAGCTGGGAGAGAGAATGTGTTGGTTTCTTTCTCTTTGTCTCTCAGTCAGTACTCCAGTTACCAACCAAACCCACATTATTGGCCAGCAAGCATCTTATTGTCTCAGTCACCATCTCTCTCACACACACACACACACACACACACACACACACACACACACACACACACACACACACACATTGTCTCGAGTTTATCATTGAGATGCACCTCATGTGTTGTGTGTGTTTCTCTCTCGCTCACATAAACACTGATGTGTGTGTGTGTGTGTGTGTGTGCGTGCTTGTGTCCACTGGGCATTACAGTTTACCTGTAGGGTTAGTGCCAGTCTGGGCACCACTCGCCCACTGGGCAAAACACAGCACTCTGCCCCCCCCAAAAGACACACACACACACAAACAACACACACATCCTTGGGCAGTTTTTGCTAAAACAGGCTGGCTCCCTAAAAAACACAGGCATGCATGAATACATTCATACTCTCCAAATTTAGGCAGACGAAGCAAAGATCACACAGGCAAACAAACAAACAAAAACACACACACACACACACACATACACAGACCGTTTCCTATGTTAGTGAAGTGGAAGAGATGGTAAGATGAGAACAGCAAAGAGGAGCTGAAGTAGGGGAGAGAGAGAGAGAGAGAGAGAGAGAGAGGAAAAGTAGAATGAAAATGAAATTAAGAAAGTAAGACGAAGGAGGAGGAGAGAAGCAGAGACAGATCAGTGAGGTGGAAGCCACAGCGCCGGGGGGAGAGAAATGTTGTCATTCTGATCTTAAATTCACCTCAGCAGACCCCTCTTCAAAACAACCCTCATTTTGAAACAGCCCTCAGCTCACTTTATTAACCTTGCGTCACCCCCAAACTCAATTGAAAAGACCTCCAAAACTCCCTTTGCATTACTTCATAGAGCCACAAACCTGCCGGCATAATGCACTTAACTTTAAAGAACCCAAAATAACACTTCCATGGATTTGACTTTCATGTCACATCAAAACAACAGAAACATGTTGAAATAACAGGAACTTAAAGTGAACACTCCTAAATCCAACATGAAACATTCAAGCCTGTTTTTGATTCCGAGTACATTAATCAAGCCGATGGAGGCATTTTTTCATGGATTAGTATCTGCTTCTCAAAGCCAATCCATGTCTGCACCTGTGTTTACCGTAAGCGTTCTCCACCTTGGCCAGCAGTCGAAACGCCTCGATGCACGTTGAGTGAACCGCAGTAGAAACGATGTCTAGCAGTTATTTTCACTGACAATAAGAAAACTCGTTTTTTACTTAAGTGTTTCGGTTTTATCCTCCTTTGCTCTTCTACTCCACTTAATGTATCTGACATCAGATTTTATTATCCGATAGAATATGAACCACCGTTATACATTTATTAAAACTACCCGTGCTCAGCCATGACCCAGCTTTACATCGACACAAACAAACAACCACTCTTCGTTTCCCTTTCTCCTTAATAATGCCCTAAAGTGATGCTATATTTATGGACTAGTCCTTTGAAGAAAACTCCCAGTAACAATGCTGATTTCTTTAATCAGTCATGGAGAGATAAAAGCCAACATTTCAATAACAGATACAGTGATGAGTGCTAATTATCACCAGTCGTGAGTCTGAATGTCAGCCTATTTGCAAATCAGTGGCATCGGGGGGTTTGAGTGCAGCATGCATGTAGATTATCAAAATTAAAAAAGAATGCATAAATAATAAAACAGGCTCCGGCTATATTTATGCTCCGGTAGCCATGTTTCATCATTGATGAGGTCTATGTGGACTAATCTGTGTCTTTTTATGGTCCATCTGACGTCAATGTGATGCTTAAGGATGTGTCATGAGCAGCTTTCACAAGATATGATGTACCTAAAATAAAGTATATTTTCATTTATGTTTTTAACAGGTTTGAACAAAATTAGCATTTTTTTGTCACCGTCTGAAAAATGATTCCAACCAGTCTGAAGTCAGTAAACTATCAGAAATTCTAAATATTATCCTTTTGTTTTGGTAATATATAGCGTTTTTTTCAACAAAAGATTGTATTTTTATTGATAAAAACACATCTTGTCATTAGTATTTGTGATGATGTATTATAAGCTGCTTATAGCTAGTGTAAACAGCTCTTAATTCATCTCTAATATCTTTTTATGTTGTGAAAACATCTCCTTCAAACAACTGGATTAATTCAAGTTTCTCACCAACACTACATTTTACGAGAATACATGTGAACACATCATGATAACGTTATAATTTACCTTCACTCAATACTCATTTTCACTGAGCAGAGCCTGAACGCATCATGTTGTAACTGAAGGGAACTGTTTGTTGCTAGTATCGGTAAAAAGCTCTTCTCCTGTCAGTTCAAACACTGATTGGTTGTTTACCGTGTAACATTATCAGAGAGATCAGAGACTAGAAAAACATGAATGATGTCCTGATCTCATATTTCACTGAACATTGGTGGATAAGGATGTCGGTAAAACTTTATTTCACTGTGAAGGTTAACGTTAAACTGTGCGATTAGTCCGCGGTTCACATGCGTCCCGAACCGTGAGGGGGATCCGTACGGATCCAGGATCGACAGGAGTCAGTTACACAACTAGTGTGTCTTTAGTTGTAAACACTAACATTGTCTAACTATGCAGACACAGATAGGCATGAACCATTCTGAAATCATGCCGTAGACGTGAATTCCCGAGACACTGCCCGCTAGACTTTGGGAGAATATCAGTTTGCCGCAAGGAGGAACGGTCTCGGAGTATTAAAGATCCAAACTTTTTGTCATTTGTGTCATCGTGTCAAGTATAGTTTGCCAAATGAAATGCATGAAGTGTGTGCTTTGACTTTGTAGTTTGTTTTTGAACTTTTTGCAAACAGGCTGAAACAAACCGACTGATTTGTGAAGGTTTGCTGCAGTTCATGTGGGCTGTCTGTGTCTTTAATGTAACTGTCACAAGCCCTCAGGCTCTCCTCAAACCACATTAAATACCCAGCTGTGGCTGCTTCCTCCCCAGCCCTTAAGTTGACTTCATTATCTGCTACAAAACATGTTTCAAGTGAAACTGCTTCACCACTACTAACTAAGTGTTTAACTGTGGTAGTTTTCTATATATAGCAGGTACTAGTTATGGGATGTGAATACAACCTTCATAATGAAAGTGACGCACTTTCAAAGAACTGCCTATCCTTTGAATCCTCTATATCATTTTCAAATCAGTTTACAGGATCACTGCCACTGTGACCAACTTCGTATTTCATAGCAGAAGCTAGACGGGAGCTGCATATATATCCCATAAAATGAATGCACACATGAGTCACACACGTTAAGCCGTAAGCCAGCCAGTAAACGCATGAATGTAAAGTGTAATTAGTCGTTATGCCATTTAGAAACATAATGCGTGTCATCGTAGCTGGATGTGCGGTTTGTTATTTTGCATGCTGTGCAGTATATTACTTGCCATATCCAATGGAGCCAATGTCAAATAATACACCGTCATATCAACCAGCTCATACAAACATGGAAGCAGTTATACAAATGAAACCTTTTTTCATGGCTTTTTCTGTTTTATGCCATAAATCATTATCTGATTTCATAATAAATCCAACATGGTAATTAAATATAAAGTGCAGAAGGTGGCAAACTTTATTAAACATTCGTGATGCTCTGTTTCAAATGTAATAAGTAATGTAACATTCAAATTATTTCATAAAAGTAACGCGTTGCATTTGATTAATTCGATTAGTTTTCTAACAGAAAAACATAACGTCTGTTCTCAACACTAATTCCTGTCAAACCTTGTTTAAAAGCTCTTCAACACAACATGTATGTTTTATTCTATATGTAAGTGTAGCATCAGAAAGAACATACTGTATTCTTATCTAACCACTTTGTTATCTGTTATACCTCTTCTCCATAAATGTAACTGATTACAATTACTTTTTTGTAATTTGTAACTAGTTACTCCACAACACTATTGAAATGTGGCCAATGATACACAACGGGATGCACTGATATATGAAAATATAAATCCATGTTTGTTTTTGCCATGTCATCAACATATACAGTATATACAACCAATGTGTTTATTTATTGTTGTGTTCACTCGAGCTCAAGATTGTTTACAAGTCCACAAAGATAGATGTATTCTTGCTCTAAACGTGCACCGGATTGATGTATTTACCATTAAAATGGAGGCTGCAAAGTGCTCTTTATGAATGCATGTTTCCAAAGTCATTGAGTCTTTGTGGTGAATAACCCTTATGACAACATTGACCAAAATAATGGGAGTTAGGATTTGTGCCATAATCAGCAGCCCTCTAATGAAACTAGAGGCAGAGTCAGGGGGCTTGGATTTGGACCAAATTTCATTGGAATCCATTAACTAATTATTGAGAAATTTCAATGTGAACCCTCACCTACTATTGAGTGAAAAGTCAGAAAATCACCAAAGTTATTTCATACAACAGCTTGAAACGGTGAATGTTTGTACCAAACTCTGTGCCAATCTATTTAGTAGATACAAAGGCATTTAGCCCTGCTGGTGGCACGAGAAGAACCATCAGGGGATCACCAAAGTCATTCAAATGAATCCTCTGACAGCCATGAATATCCATTCCATATTTCAGTCTGAGCTAAAATCTTGAAATGACCACATCAAGCAGAAAATACTAGTTACCTGGTCTAGCATAACCAGAGCTGTGTCAGAAGGTCTGGCTGCGACATTAGCATTCAAGTTGATATACCTTACACACTGATTTAGAAATATAGTTAAACAGTTGACTGGGTCTTATCAATTGATATGATTTTAACAAATACCTTCTATCTATTCATCTAGCAATGAGTATTTTACTGTTCCATGGAACACACTGGGGCTAAAATGTTCCAAGTGCTGTGTGTTGGACACTTTAATTAAACTCTCTGTACTGTATGTCTGCAATATCTTTGAGAAGAAACTCGCCTGCACCTCTTTGGGTTGGACTCTGTGTGTCGACTGAAAGGTAAAACCTGCTAGAGTCCTTGCAGAGTGAACCGATGCACCTAGCACAGCAAAAGTTGAAGAAGAAATAAGGAGAATAAGAGTGGATGTTTTCTACTGACACACACTGAGCCGGAATAGAAAGGTGGAGAATACTGATGAGTGGTCAACACAAACAACACAGCACTCTGAGACCACCACAATCTCTTCTTTCCCCTCCTTTTATTCTCTCACAGAAACAGGCAACCTTTTAACAAGCTCTCTGTGTAAGACCTCTTTCACTTGTTTTGTGGTCTCCCTGCTTATTGCCATAAAAATGTCCTCAGCAGCAAACCACTAGTTGAATGGATGGATACATGGACACATTTGAACTGATGGATGGTCGGATGAATAGATGTTGTGGTTGAGCGGATGGCAGTTAAACTGGATGAATGGATGGATGGACATTTAAATAGGTGGACACAGAGGTGGATAGGTGAATATTTGGATGACTTGACTGATCAATATTTCTGGGCTGAAATGCTTCTGTCATGTTTGTCCACCATCTTGAAAAAAAAAAGTAAAAGTTGTTGTGGACTCAAAACAGTGGTGTGGTGTGGGAATGTACCAGATGTCTCCATAAAGAAAAGAAGAATCTGTAGACATGTCGGCCGCCTTGAGAGACTGTAAAGATTGTTATACTGCTATCTAACATCTGGCCATGGACAACAGCTGCAAATCAACTTTATTAGCTTGAGGCTTCCTCTTTTTTCCACAAATCTTTTGATACATGGGCACATTCTCTGTCAAATAAACTAATACAATAAAATAGAAATAAAGCTTAAACTGTTAGATGAAAGATAGACTTAACTTGTGTTTTCTTGGGTTCTTGTTTGAGGGTGATACCACAGTAAAGGTCATGTTTGTGTCTTCATACAACCTCATTTGAAAGCCCGGTGCGTCTCATACTTTCACTGAAAGATGCCTTGTCCGTCGGTATCAGACGTCAAGGCAACAAAACTACGGTGACGGCAGTCAGACATTTAGGCAACAAAGCCATTTGGTAAGGTTTAAGAAAAACATCAAGGTTGGGCTGAGAACACTTTGAGATATGGGTCTCGAACACTGGCTAAACGTGTTGTTTGACCCATCCGTTTTACCTCCGCGCCCACCATTCACGATCTCTCTCACATGTTGTAAAATATCACTTGTTCAAAGAAAAGCGTATTCAGGTGAATGCTTTTACATTGCAGTCAGTAGAGACTACATGACGTACAAACGACACACGAAATGTAAGAACTGTGTTCTTATTGCACACAAACTTACTGAGTACTTGTTGTGTAATTCATATGCCAATTGGTGGCGGGTTGTGAAGATTGCACAAAGTTCTAAGACTGTTTCAAAAAATGACCCCAAAAAATGGAATGATTTGTACAGTGTAGGATTAAGGGCCGTGTGTTACACTATAATCTTTACTAATGTCTGTACATTTCTGTGCTGACAGTAATTAAGTTATTTGTTTGGTAGACATTCTGTCAGTGAGTGAACCACACTGAAAGGCCCAGGTTCATTGAAGTCATAGGATTTGTCTTCTATGGACCACAGATGTCTCTATTTCATGACAATCCATCCCATAAATGACCAGATACAGTATATGAAGTCAGATATTGGGCTGCCAAGTGAGAACATCTCTAGAGCCACAGTGTGTGGCCTCTGCCAAGTCCACTCATCCCATCTCCGTTCATGCAAGGAGACATTTTTCAGAGAATCCGGTGATGCACTCTTGTTTCTCACCCTAACTTTTTTCTTGTGAGGCATTAATGATGAGCTTCCATCACAAGATGAGGAGTCTTGTCTCTTGGGGGGATTTATAGTCACCAGCAAAGAAGATATCTACATGGTCAGGGAGCCTGACAAAGGTTCTTTCTCCAGTACTTTGCCCTCCCTTGGCAACTGACGATCCACTTGAAGTGGTTAAACTAAGGAAGAGTCCCTCCCTCTGCTTCTCTTCAGCACTAAGGGGAAGCGTGATGGACTCATTCAGCCACAGGAAAATGTATTTGCCACATTACGATATAGGTGCTACATGAAGTCTCAGAAGCCCCTTGAAATGCTTAAACCAAAGTGTTTGCAGGACTTTTTACACTGGCTTGGTCTTGTACATAGGATCCTGATGGGGTACTATATGGCCCTTTTTAAATAACTCCGTCCTCCATCTGTTTAGCTCTAAGTTTATCTGATATATACGATTAAACAACATTCTCAGTTTCCCCTTTCCCCCCTTCTTCTGCAGGG
Source organism: Pholis gunnellus (assembly GCF_910591455.1). Taxonomy (NCBI): domain Eukaryota; kingdom Metazoa; phylum Chordata; class Actinopteri; order Perciformes; family Pholidae; genus Pholis; species Pholis gunnellus. The sequence goes on along the minus strand of NC_136535.1, from coordinate 3,811,371 downwards.
AGTCCTGCAAACCAGTGTTAAGACCTTCGTTCACTAAACCAGATAAAGTTATTCGCTTGGGTCACCGGAAGGGAGAACTGGTCTTTTCTGCTGTGAGAGGTCTCAGAAACAGACTGTGATAAATCAAAAACTGAAACAGTTAGAGTTGAAGAAGGGCAGTCCACCCTGAATTCTGACTAAATGAATGGTAGGTGGATAAAGCGATACACTGTGTGCGTATTTATCGCTCTGTGTTTCCCAGATAATCCTTTTCCTGTTGGGCTGGAAAGCCAGTGGAATAGCATTTCGACAATGTGACAATAAACTCTCTGGTTCGGAACAGACATAAATTAAAGTCTTTGCGCCGAATGTCCAGTTTCTCCATTTAAAATGGTCTTGCCTGCCGGATCATGTGGTGAGAGAAACATTCTCTAGATGTCAGGTGCTGCTACAATTGCAGGGGTCATTCAGACCTATTGAAATGTAACATATTTCAGGTCACCAATCCATATACCGTCTCCTTATCACAGTGCTTTTGTAAAAGTGTTGATTTGCCTACATTTTTTAGTTCGACATGTTCCCCAGGTGATCTGGAGTCTCCAAATTGTCCTCAGCTGTGAGATGAATAGAATGGTTGTCTAAAAATGTCATTCCCATACAATAAATGTCAACTACGAAACATATTTTCTCCTGAATTACGTTTGTTTCTGACATATCATAAATACATTTTAAATAATAGTTTGCGGACATCCGCACAGGGAGGAGGTCGGTGTGGATGGATGGGACGGTACGGAACTTTCACCCAGGAGACCGCTGCTCGTGCTTATTTAAAGCCAATGATGTTTTTATTAAACCTAACCAAGTCATTTCTTTGTGTTTTTCTTTTGTGCCAATTTACATGTTAATCACGTGTTAAAATGTGTGAGACGGGGTCGGCTTGAGAGTTTCTCAGTCTGCATTCTTAGCTGGACAGACTTGGTAAATGTCCAAGTATAGTTCTACCTCAAAGTTCTAAATGCCATAAAGAGGTTTGTTCCACTTGTTTTATCAAGGATGCTGTATGAGCTGAATTGTGTTAAGTTACGGCAGAGAAGTATCCCAGCATTCATTTCCCTTTTAACCATCAGCAATAGCAGAAGAACAACCAAACCTATTACTCTATGTTTATTGTTCTTACTATTGCTGTTAAAGTTTCATCACATTTTGTTTGACAGTAGAGATTTTTCTTTGTTGAAGATTTGGCAAAGTTCAAACTTCCAAGAATGTGAGTTTGAACTTGAGAAAGACTATCATGCATTATAATATTCCTCATCCTTTTTTAATATTCACTTTGTTTTTCAGTGCGTTCAGGTTAAGCTTGCATGAAGTCGTGGCTCAACCTCCTCCCTGTATCAGTGCGAGCTCGAGGGCCTTGAACAGAGTTCATTGCTAACCAACTTTGAACTGCAGATCTGCATGGTCGGTCAACAGAAACACTGCCGTCCTGTTGTTTTTTGTGTTTGAAATAGAAAAGTCTCAATAAAAAAGTCTCAATAATTGCAGCTCAATAATTCATTAATGCCTACTTCAAACCCTGTCATTGGACTTGTAGATGAATGTTTCCATCGTCTGAGTCGAGAAGACTGAGGAATGGAACAGCATTGTGCCATCATGTTACCTGAACAAAGTGATATTTGTGACCAATAACAGGTTTACAAAACAAGGCGTCTGTGAAAGATCATATCATTAAGAAGGTTGTTTAATGAAATAAGTTGAAAAAAGATAATCACCAGCATGCCTTCAAAGGACAAAAGAAGTGTCTCTGTCCCTTTGCATGCTGGGAAAGGATCCATCCCGTTCGTGACCTTCAGTAGGAATGATAAAAACATTGAAAATGTATCAACGTAACTATAGAAAGAAGCAGTCGTATAATCATTGATTGTGTACTACATCTTCAAAGTTTTCCAAAAGGATCATTTCCAAAATTAAAACAGCATGTTGCCTGTAGGCTGTCATGACTGTATCCATGTTCTTAATGCACTCGCTATGTTTGACCCGTACTGGTGGAGGAAAACTTTGCAGCTTCAAAACCAACTTTGACGACTTTGACTTCCTCTGTAAATCTGCAAACAGCTCAGTAAGCCAAACTGTAATAAAGCTTCCATTAAGCAGTTGTTCATTGGTAACAGTCCACTTTGTTTCATCTTTTTTTGTGCAGTGTTTTAGTCGGAGCAGATGCAGCCTTAGTGAGAAGTCATAACCCATTCTGCAGACAGGCACCACAGGAACAGCACCACCAATCTGTCATTGTCAGAGAGGAGTCAAAGTGGATCTGACTGGCCTTCAGTTTGCATTTTTTTATTCGTTGATCTTGTGGGAAGTATTTTTTTCGCAGGCAGCACTGAGGCTGTGACGAGCATGGCGCGCTGCTATGAGCGGTCTTAAACTGTATCACATTCAAATGAATCACAATCAGTGCCATTTTGTTTGCACGGTGAAGTCAATTTGGCTTCTTTTTGCAAAAGATGGTGCAAAAGCATTTAAACAACGAATGCAATGCATATAATCTATAATCTATTTATGTCAGCCTGCAAAATTATGCTTGGGAGCAAAATGTACTCCAGTGACAGAAGCTGATGGATTCTAATATTTTACAGAAAAAAAAAAGAACTAGACTGAGAGAAGTCTGTAGAAGTCTGCAGAAGTCTGCAGAAGTCTGTAGAGACTAAGAACGTTTGAAAGGGGACCAGTGTGCCATTCAGTGTGCCTCCTCTGTTCTTTCCTGCTCTGGTAACATGCTGCTCATGCTGCGCGAGCTGTGCATCACGGTGTTAAGTGCACTCAAAGACTCTCTGATCTGAACCTCTCAGTAGCGTTGCCTCAGGAATTGCACTCGGCTCAGATTTCATACCTTGCCGCCGCACTCAAAATTCATAATATTTGAACTTTAAGCACATTTACCGCTGACCTTTTGAAAGTGCATCCAATCAGATTACCAAAAAGCTTAAAACTTAAGGCAGTGCACCGGAACTTAATATTCGATAAATGTGTGTACTGACTTTTCCTCAGAATTTATTTAGAGTTAATTTATTATGAACTCTCTCAGGCTGCTCATGCTGCAGACACCCTTATACTTTGACACTGATGTAATTGGAGCCAATGACAGCATGAAATTGACTGGACTTGTGGCGCGTTTTTCCAGGAAGGAATGTAGGTCTGAATTATAAAATATTTAGCAATTTAACCATCCACCTTCAGTATTGATTATGATAACAGTTTGATCATTCAAATAGTAAAATGGTGGGTTGGAATCGATAATGTGATGCAACGGCTGTTTGAACTTAGACTCAATGCTGTTGCTGCTGATTTTGTTCCCCATCTCGTTAAGTTTCTCTGCAATAAGGACAAGGCACGTGTTTACAGACACCAATGTTCAATGTAGACATGAGCATGTGAGATTAAAAAGCTTAAATGACAGCTTTGTGTATGTGTGGGTAGGTTCAAGTTAAAATGTCTTCAACTAGCAGAGGGGAAACGCTCCAAATGTTTACAGCTCTCCAGCTGAAGATTGCAGTTGAATGACATTCATGCTGTTGGAGTCCTTACTTAGTGCTGTTGACTTGGCTGACACGTTTCAATGGAAGCACTCTGAGAGTGGGAGGGCTGAGCGACGAGTCCAATTCTGCATGTTAACTATACACACAAACTACTTGCTTATGTAAGCTGACATTTTCCTTCGCAATCACTTTAGAGCAAACTGCCGCCCACACGCACATTCAATAACTCATTTTATCATGTTTAATATGCAGATATGTATTTTAAACTGTTTAATGTGTGGAAGTTACCAAGGTGATCAACATTAATCCCTATAATTTAATAATGTTTAACAAATATACTGTATTTATGTACTGCTAAACCTTCACATATTTTTTAAGTTTTAGCAATTATACATAATTACTTTACTCTCCAGCTGAATCGTTTAGGGGCGACTGTGGCTGAGTGGAGAGCAGGGCCGTCTTTCTCTGGCTCCGGCACCACTAGTTGCAAGTCGATGTGTCCTTGAGCAAGACACTTAACCCCGAAAATTGCTCCCGTAGCTGTGCCTACGGTATGATAGCATCTAAAATGTAAGTCGCTTTGGACAAAAGTGTCAGCTAAATGACTGTAATGTAATGTAGATCCTTGGGCAACATACAACTGGTTTGAACAAAGAAATCTCACCTATCTAAACTAACAATGTGTTAACTCAAAGGAGAATGCATTTAAATGGTCTGCAAGTGTTGCAAATACATGTGTGCAATTCAAAGTTGAGCTGGAAAGTCGGTCTCCAAACTCTGATGAACCTAAATCATTAAATGTAAAAGCAACTGAACAATTCAAGACTCAGTCTTTTGATGACATCACAGTGACTGTTGGCTTTCTAATTGGTTCAGCCTGAAGGTCTGAAGGCACACAGGAGGCAGCCTTGACGCCATTCGTCAGTGCCCCGCTGCACCCTGACGCCCTGCGAGGCTCTGCAGCTGGTTGTTGTTGGTTTCTTTACGACAGCTGTGGTTGACCTCGCCTCCTGCGTGGACCTCGGCCTAGTGGTCGGGGTTCTTCAGGCTGATTAGGGCTGGCAGCGTCCACTTGTTAGGAACAACAAACCCTCTGAGGTCCTGAGGAGATAGTGGCTGTGCTGCCCCTGTGTGTCTCTGCACCTGTTGTCAGTGTCGTTGTATCTCTCCTTTTCTTGGTAGAGTCATTTTCTTTTCTTTTTACCAGCAGGTATCTCGAACATGTTCTTCTCTGCCTCCCTTCTCTTTGTGGAATCAAATTGGACAGATGGGTTCAGGGTGCCATTTTGTAACGTTAGATGACATAATATTAGACAGATTTCAGTTTACAGACTTTCAAATGCAAACTGAAATATCAACGCTTGATTTATAAACTGTTACTGCTTTTTAATGTGTTTTAATTGTTTTATGTTTTGATTTTGATACGGACTTATTATGCAAAAGCAATATTTACTGTATACTGAGTGGACAATCTTGAAGAAATAAAATAAATTTAAATAAATTGTGCATTTTAATATGAAGACTGGGCATCTGTAGGAACGCACACCCAACGTTCTAAACATTTCACTATATAATAATAAACATATGTATACTGTACATGTCTGCAATTAAACTGTGAAACATGTATTACACACAAAAATAACAAGAATGTTCTTCTCTCTCGCCGTGGCTGTATCTTCAGTTAGTTTCATCTTCTTTCGCTTTTCTTTTGCGGCATGTTTATGAGTCCATATATGTACTTAAAATAAAAACATAAAATAGGTGTTCCGTGTCCTCCAGAACATATAAACGTTAAATATAGTAGGATCACTCATGCCACATCCAGGCAGCTAAGTATTCAGGGAAAGATTATGGTCATGGTTAAAAGAAACCTGACTGTCAGTCAAGGGTGTTTCATTAATAAAAGGTATAAGCAATAAATACGAATGCATAAATAATTAGGGGGAAACAAGTATCCTTGACATGCCATCCAATTTTGCTAAAAGTTTCTGTTGAGACTCTCCCAGTCGGTTTGTCTCACAGCGTATCACTGTCTGCCCTCTCTCATCTCTCTCTCTGTAGTGTTGTGATGAGTACAGGATGTACTGCAGAAGTGTTGAGGTGACAGCTTTTCATCTCTCTCTGTCACTCACTCTCTCTCTCTCCCCTCCTCCTCTCATCTCCCACTCTCCTATCTCCCTCCCCCTCTCTGTGATTGATCCAACGTCCTCTACTCTCTCGTCATCTTGGTTCCCTCCTGTTGATCCTCCTGCGAGTGAAGAGCTCACTCAAGAGCACAAAAGCAAACACGGAACATGCGTGTGCACACTCACATTTGCATGATTACTCTCCATACTTCCAAGGTGCCGATAAGCACTGCTGTTGGTGAGGAGGTTTCCAATGAAAAGAGTTTCATTTGTGTCTGTGGGAGCTGAAGGAGCTGTAGGAGCCAGGTATGCGAAGTGTAGAACACTACAGTAAACATCCCCCAAACAAGGATTTATGGTAAGAAGGAGAAAGTTGATGACATGTGAGAACTAGTGGATGTTAGGCTTATTGTCTCATGAATTCAGATATATCATAATCCATTTGTATCTTTGGTCCACGGTGTTCTTTAATGTGTTCCAGAGCTGCCAACTGCAACATCAAAGTGCGTTTAGATTGAATGTAAAAGCAGGTTCTGTGGCATTAAGCAGCAGTCAGTTCTGATACACCCAACCCTAAAAAGAAAAGGCTCTGACAGTCAGCTATGACTCTGGGAGACGTCTTGACATTGAGGTTAAAACTGGACTAAGTATGATGGGAAAATGCTGATTCATGGAGCTTTCATCTGTTGACGGGGTTTCCTCAGCGTTTGATAGTGAATTTATTTTGACGAGGACACTTTTGTTGCTTGTTAAAGTCTTCAGCCAGAGACGTGTGCATCCTCAAGTGAGTAACACAGCGAACTGGAATCCAGCCTCTGGTCTAGATGACAACCATCCATCCATCTATTATCTTTCCGCTTATCGGGGGCAGCAGGTTTAGCAGGGTATTCCAGACGTTTCCCTCTCCCCAGCAACGTATTCCAGCTTCTCCAGGAGGACCCCGAGGCCTTCAAAGCCCAGTCACCATAAATAATCCCTACAGTGTCTTCTGGGTCTACCATGAGGCACTTTTACCAGATGGAAGTGCCTGGAGAGCTTTTGGAGGCGTTCAGGAAGCATCCTGAAATTTGCCCAAACCACCTCAGCTGGACATTTGCGACGTAAAGGAGCAGAGGCTCTACTCCGAGCTCCCTCCAGGTGTCTGAGCTCCTCACCCTATCTCTGAGGCTGAGCCCAGCCACCCTACAAAGGAAGCTAATTTCGGCCTCTTGTTTTCACCATCTCATTCTTTCCATCACTACCCAAAGCTCATGACAATGGGTGAGGGTCGGAAAGTAGATGGACTGGTAAATGAAGCTCTTTGCCTTCCGGCTCAGCTCCCGCTCCACCACAGCTGTCTGGTACAACGTCTGCATCATGCCGCACCGAACCGCCGGTCCATCTCTCGTTACATTCTACCCTCCCTCAAGACCCAGAAATACTTGAACTGCCTCCATATGGACTTGTTTCACATTAAAATCAGAAATACATCTCCATAGACAGCCTGGTATCACGCAGGCATATGAATGACACGGCAAATTCTTGGATGGACGGGTCAAACAAACATAGAAACCAACTGTCAAGTCAAACGATGAAAGGTCTAAAGGTTTATTGACTACTAATTTACACGTCTTCTGTTTAGCTCAAACCACAATTTTTTCCTAAACCTAACCAAGAGGTTTGACCATGAGGTTGAAAACTTTATGATACATCATACCCTTAGTAAGAGAGATAGGATTGGTTGCTGAGACTGATTCCATTTCAGCTAGATGGACCTAATTAACTGGCAATCTTAGAAATGACCCTCTAGTTGCAGTCTTAACTTCGGTGAGTAGAAATCTGATGAGTTCTTACTGGCAGTGGTGTCTAAAGGTTTATTGACTTTACCGAAAGCCAAAAAGAGAAAACAGATTGTTGTAAGATAGACTGGGGATTCTTGAATGAGTTCTTGCCCAGAGTTCATCAGCGTGCCCTGAGCTGGTATAATTCCCAGATGTGTGCCCTTTGCAGTATTAGATTAGCCTTTACTGAAAGTATTCTTCTTAAAGTAAATGAATCAAAAGCTTTTTGGAAAGATCCAAAAAGACGAGGAACGTATTTCATGGATAATTCTTGCCAGGTTTTTTGTTGTCTTTATTGGTCCACCACTTTTTTCGTTTGCCATCTTCATATTGCCAAAACATGAAGTCAATATTAAAGAACTGTGGGTGGATTGTGTTTCAGGCTACCTCCACAATACTACGTTTTCCTTTTAAAACGGAAACACAGCGTTTCAGCATCGTTTTCTAATTGATCTCCGTCCAGACTAAAACGCCTGAAAAGGAATATCACGTGACTATTCACGTACACTAGGCATGCGGGTGGGTGTCGGTGTAAACAGGAAGTAAATTGGTTGCTTAATTAAAAAAAATGCGACGAGTAATAAAGTAGTTTTTAATAGTGAAAGGTCGTGTTTGATACTTAAAATCTCCCTCTATAAACTCAAACAGACACATTCCGTGGAAAGTTTTATTTTTCAGACTTAGTTACAGCACTGCGGGTCTTGCTCTATCTCTCTCACATATCAAATTTAGTTTAATATTAACACTTACACATAAAGGTTTACTAGATTATGGGTCCATAAATGTGGTCAACACACGTCTCTCACTCGTTCCCTCGGTTTCATTGTTTCTGTTCTCACTCGTAGCTCATTTTATCTGCGGACTTCACGATCGTCGTGCAGAACAAAATAGTCATTAATAAGAAAAGTTAAGTCCTCCGTTTTGTGTCCATCACCCTCCCTAAAGCCCCTAACCGGGACTTCAGACGGCCGCTCGCTAATCGCTCCCATAACAGCTGCTTCCTCTGCAAAAATGCAGACTTTAACTGAAGGTCAGCAACGCCTGTAATCAGTTATCCGTGTTAATTTAACCTGGTAGTCGATCTGTAATCAATGTTGTTGTTTATGCTTTTCCGGGAAACGGTCACGTGATAGGGGCGTGGCGAATCAGAGAAGGACACGTGGTGACTGCTAAGAACCAATCAAGTAGCGAACACGTCATCATTTCCAAATGTGTGCGTTTTCGACCGTCCACACGAAGAGGCGGTCCCGGTCCCGGAGTTTTCAAACGTATCCGTCCTCGGGAGCGTTTTCAAACTCCTCCATTTTCGGTGCTCGAAAACGCCGGCATAGTGTGGACGCTCAGTGTAAACGGAGCAAAACATATGCGTCTTCAAACGGAAACAGAGTAGTGTGGACATGGCCTCAGTCCCAGTGGGAACTGAAGAAATAACCCTGATTGTGACACCTCCTCTACCTTCCTCCTACACTCGTTGCACATCTTATCATGTTTTACTCTCTAAATATTTAGAAAGAATTGCCAAAAAACATTGATCATAGCAGTTTAGGGGAAGTAAATATACGATTTATAATCCATTCACCACCACTCTCTTTCCCCAACCTGGCCTCAGTGTCACCTTAACCATATCATAGTTGTAATGTGCAGATATGTAGAAACTGTAGACACCGGATGTTAAAATACCTTTATGGGGAAACGTTACCTTTCTGTGCAGAATCGTCCGATAACGATGTTCTTGTCTGGCAGTTTGGTTGGTGTATCTGTCCGTCACATACATCCATGTTGCATTCGACACCGCACTTCCGCATTGTTTCATCTGCAGCGACTCCCAGTGTGTGCAGCGGTGGCACCCAGCACCTCGCCAGCTTATGTTAATACATCTGAGCCACCGTCGGCAGCCAATCAGACTAACAGTGTCTAACAATACAAAGAAAACGGCAGCGAGACACTACAGAAAGTACGCTGGTAGTGTTATCAACAAAGATGCTCCATTTTCCTTTTCTCTGTCAGTCACTCGTCCTCTTTGTCCTCCTGCTCTGCTGTCTGTCACTGCCATCTTCTTCCTCCTCCTCCGCCTCCTCTTCCTCCTGCTCCTCCTTTCTGCCGCTGCTGCTGTTTCTTATTGACATGATAATCCTCTTGTCAACAACAAACGGCCGCCTGTGTTTGTAGAAACAGCAATAAGCATGCTTATCTGTGTCGTGTGTGTGTTTGTGTGTGTTGTGTGTGTGGTACATGCTTTTATGTATTTGTGTATATAGTTTCTGGCACTTGTGTTCGTGTGTGTGTGTGTGTGTGTGTATGTATTCAAACTTCAATAGTCAGTTTGACAGTCTTGTCTGTTGAAGCAGGAACATCATTTTCACTCAGTTCGACAAGCTTTATGGTCACGACAATGCTAATGGTGTAAAAACGAGGGCACAATCCACGAAACGCTATTCACCCACTCATCTCATCGGAACACAGAAACTGTGAACGGAGCGCAAAAAAAAAGCCCTGACATATATGGGGTCAGATCAGTCTCAATAATTGCAAATGCAAACAGAAAGACTCACAAATGCGCACAGAACAATTCACAAATATATTCGATTTACAAATGCACACAGAACAATTCACGAATACATTCCAATGCACAAATAAATAAATTACGATTTATATAAATGTAAAAAAAAAATCACAAATATATTTCTGCATTTGTATGTATTTGTTTGTGGATTTGTATGTATTCATTTGTGGATCGCACTGCATTTATTTGTAAATCGCTTCACATTTATTTGTGGATTTATGAGACTCATCTCACGTCGCTGGATTCACAAATGCGTTTTTTTCAACATAGACCTATCTGTAGCCAATCAGCCTCATTTTCAACCAATCACATGAGCGCAGCTCCCCCTCCCCTCCCCACGAGACTGGCAGCTTTGTTGAATCAGGAAATAAATATTGTAGCCGTCTATGTTCACCCAGAGCTCTACGATACCTCATATCAGTAGAGACCGGACCAAACTATGTGTGTGTAAACCATGTGGTACAAACAATGAGGCCACGAGGCTGCCAGCGTAATGTTGCGTTCACACCAAACACGATTCGCGCCGCGTTAATCGCGTTATTCGCGTTATTCGCGCCGCCGGTCTCGCCGGTGGACTATTTGTGTTCATTCGCGTGAATCGGTGAATCGCGCTGGACGCGCCGGTGAGGGGGCGCGGCTTATCGCCCTGATAGCCGTTCAACTGTCCGCCATCAACTGTGGAAAAAATAACCTCTATTTCTGCTTAGTATGTGTTGTGGAAATCCCAGATATCACGGGGAACTAAACGCCGTCATGTCTGGTTCATAACATAGTCCGGAGGAGCTCCGTGGATTTCATCGAACTGTATTCACTGTGTCTAGCAAGCCACACGTTGGCTGTTTACCATAGCTGTATGAACACAACATAAAGTGATTTGGCTATGATTTAACGCCAATAAACCAACAAAAAGGAACTCCGAAATAACATTTATACACATAGTTTGGTCCGGTCTCTACTGATATGAGGTATCGTAGAGCTCTGGGTGAACATAGACGGCTACAATATTTATTTCCTGATTCAACAAAGCTGCCAGTCTCGTGGGGAGGGGAGGGGGGAGCTGCGCTCATGTGATTGGTTGAAAATGAGGCTGATTGGCTACAGATAGGTCTATGTTGAAAAAAACGCATTTGTGAATCCAGCGACGTGAGATGAGTCTCATAAATCCACAAATAAATGTGAAGCGATTTACAAATAAATGCAGTGCGATCCACAAATAAATACATACAAATCCACAAACAAATACATACAAATCCACAAATAAATACATACAAATCCACAAACAAATACATACAAATCCACAAACAAATACATACAAATGCAGAAATATATTTGTGATTTTTTTTCTACATTTATATAAATCGTAATTTATTTATTTGTGCATTGGAATGTATTTGTGAATTGTTCTGTGCGCATTTGTGAATCTTTCTGTGTGCATTTGCAATTATTGAGACTGATCTGACCCATAGACGTACAACAGACAATGCTGCTAATAGGGATTGATATTGACAGTTTACTGTTGGTTTCCTTTTTGACAAGTTTGGAGGTGGACAGGCTGGTCTCATCCATCTTTCGTAGCAATACCGACAAAAAAAGAACGTGTCCTAATTTGTAGATAACCCATTTTTGAAATTTTTTTCATATGATATCCACGTAATCTTATACGAGGAAGTAAAAAAGACCTCAAAATCACACGCAGGGCGTGCGGGAAGGGAGGTGGATGGGTTTAACAAACTGCAACTTTTGTGAAACGAGAAGTCAACGTTGATTTATTTGTCACGTAACTTGGGTACTTCGGTAACTGTGAAGATGGAAGTTTATTTTGAAAAAAACACATGCATGTAACGAGCGGAAATTGACGCACATTGCTGGCTTTCGTAGAAAAATGCATGAAAAATGAGGAGCGTCTTTTTCCGTAGGATGTCATAAGAACTGTTGTATGAGGCTACGTTGAGGTGGAACAGGTGCACGGGAAATAGAGCCAGGGTGAGCGATCTCTTTCAAGTAAGCTTACCTGATCTTCGTTGGGAAAAACTCTTGCGTGGTTAAATCAATACGTTTCATCTCATGAAAAAAGCACCCTCAGTCAGCGCATCCTGGCGCCTGGCCTGTGTCGGACTACAACAATAATTGTCTCATTTCATAGATACTTTGAAAAGGATACTTTAAAAATGAATGTAATCATTTTTTTTTATTTTCTGTTATCTGACATATAGCATTCCGGAATTAGACTGAAACACACATTAGCATTACCAGCAGAAAACACATTCTCTGCAGAAAGATGATTGGTGTTTCAAATGTCGGCTTTGTCTCCGCTGTGCTGTCTTCATTCATGGATTATGTAAAATTATTCAAGATTGACTCCAAAAAGACAACCACACTAAGACACACATACACACGCACACTCACACTCACACACACACACACACACACACATAGACAATCCTGTATAAACAGCAGTAGCGCTGATATTTAACTTGTGAAAATATTTCAATTCAGTATTCCCAAACACGCACATGATTGGATTGTAAGTTTATATACATGTACACAAACACACGGATACACACACACACACACACATACACACACACAGTGACATTCAGGGAGATAATTAAACAGGGTCAGATCACGAAAACAAACTCAGTCACATAATTAGTCTCTTATAAAACACACACACAGCAGCACGGTGCTTTAAAACATGTTTAAATGTTGGACACACACACACACACACACATCCTCACTGTCAAAGTCACACTGAGACAGCGATGAGATGAAGTGATCAGACTGATGTCTCTGATTGCCTTCGCCCAGCCATGAGATACATGCACACACATACACACACACACACCTACACTCACACACCCTGTTGGAAGCGCACAATTTCCACAACCCCCCCAGAGTCACCTTAGTGACAATCTGAAATCTTTCAAATGAGCCTTTCAACCGAGTCGTTAGTTTACAAGGCAAACCGAGGGCAAACAACCGATCCCCGCAGTAGGCACTGGCACAGGTGTGTGTCTGTGTGTGTGTGTTTGTGTGTTTGTGCATGCGTGCGTGTGACACCCCTGCTGTACGCCTGAACCTCTGTTTGATTGCGATGGTGACTGGCAGCAGTAATGGTGCAGCAGTTTGTCAGTAGATGAGCCGGGACTCTGTAATGGGGTGATGATGTCACCACAGGGGGTCCTGAAGGGCATGCTGGGAAAAGGGGGAACATCTATCTACGATGTTCAGATGCTGCTGTACCGATGATGATATTTGACACCATGTTATTACTGAACGTTATTGAAATGGAAGTGGAAGGTTAGATATACGACCTCTTTCTTTGCTGGTGAATATAATTGAGTCCTCAAATACTGTATATTATATTTGAATGTCATATACCATTTGTTTACAACATGTGTCTGCAAAAAAGCCTTGACTGCAATACAGTACACTCTTGGCCTTGATTATAGCACAACAAATGAGTTGCAGTGCGTCCAAACATGTGAGAATGTCAGTCAGGTGTTCTCAGTCCGCCTCCCCTGGAGATGTAAATAAGAACTTGACACTGATCAGAGCTGCTCAGTGTATGTTAGGGAGGCTTTTTTAGTTGTTTTGCAGCCGAGCCAAACAGTGAACTTCCATCACATTATTCACGGTTCCATGCGATGCCGCACGCCAAATTGCCCTGCAATCCTGTGATCAAACAGGAGCAAACGTACAATGAGCTTTCTGGACAAAAGCCAGAAATCAATGATTTGGAGAAGTGCAATGTGCGTGATCAAAGCTTAATAAATTGAATTTTTATGAAAGTCAAACCCGGTTTCTGTTTGACTTTGATCTTTCGCAGCCCTTTGAGGCGGATGCCACGCTGCTGGTGAGCTGCGTGCACCATGAGCCGAGCTGCTGGATGGCGATTGATACCGGCTGCAGCGGCATTAATATGAATGTTCGGATACATCGCCACAGAGAGAAGAGCGGCAACAATGGTGGGCCCGGTGTGAGCCCACATGTTTATCCACAGTGTGTCCCTCCTCAAAAAGCGATGTCAGAACGTGTAGATAATGATGGATTTAAACACTAAGAGGGAGATGTTTCAGCTTTCAGGACTTTGTCAGCTTGTGACCTTCTGAGCGAACATTCATTAAAAAACATGTATTCTAGCCTGACTTCTCACTGACACCTCACTTCACTGACTCTTGGTTGGCAACGCAACCTTAAAAGATCTCACTGACACCTGTAATAGATTAAAATCTGCTGTTTGTTCATAATTACATTTAGTGGCAATGCTTTATAGTTCAATGCTGCTCACTTAAAACACTATAAGCACCATCTATGTATTTAACATGTTAGTTATACGTAATGAATCTTTATTTATAATAGGTAAAAAGTAATAAGCAATTCAGTTTAAATAGATAGATATCCACTTTAATAGTTAAGGCACAATAAAGTACATGACAGCCAATACAAGATTATTTATGCTTATTATGCAGATTGTGTTATAATGATGGAAATGAAAGCATCTGCTCATAATGGAGAATGTATGGAAATGTTTAGGTAGGCTGCTGAAACAAAAAATATTTCATGTTCCCAACGCCAAGAATGAGCATTAGCATAATAATAACTACTCATCAATATTTACAGTCGACATACCAGAAACACACTGATGTCATGGAACAAACACACACATCTATATCATCCTCTGCCCACAGATGCGTCACTCATTCATCTCACTGCATCGATGTACCTCGATGCTGCACATCCCAGCTGCTGTTCCCTGTATGGGGGGGGGGGAGGTGAAGCAGGTCAAAACCAGGCGCATCAGTACCTCAAAGTCTCTGCTTGTGTCGTTGTCTTTTGGACACCACTCCTCCGCCCCGTCTCCCTGATGACTCATTCATCTCAGGTGCTGCACTCATAGAGAAGAAAGCAGGTAGAGGGGAGGGAGGGCACCAGAAAGGGAGAGAGCGAGAGAGAGAGGGACAACAAAAGAAAAAGAAGCGCGCGTGTGTCATACGGAGTGACATCTAACACATCCATCTCATAATGACGCATTCTCCTGGGTAGGCTGTATTTATCAGAGAAACCATCTGCTATTAATAATTGAAAGTAATTGGTATTTTTATACAAAGTACAAAGCTTAAGCGATAATTCATAGCTGCATGTAAAGGCAGGTGTGGCGACAAAGTGCCTCGCACCTGCCGGCATCAGCGTCACTCGACCCTGCACTGACACGTGACACCATGTCAGTGGAATGCGGTCCGGTGTCTTGATAGTGCAGCTCCTGACCATTGGAGCGTCACTCAACACCACACCTGCTCCTCCACCAAACCACAGTATGGTGCGCATGCTAGGCACTGGTGCGCATAGTTTTTGATATGCTCCCCCCCTCACATACCCTGCACCCTTTAAGCCGCGGCATGGCAGTGTGAAACACGGCGCAATCTTTCTTAACTTAATAGTAGTTTTGCTCCAGCGTATGTAGTATCCACACTGTAGAGGTATTCCAGCTGTTTTATTTCACAGTAGTCTAATTCAGTTCAAGCTCCTTGCTGACGGTCAATATCTCGCGCCAATATTGACTCGGCTTCTTTCAAAATCAGAGCAGCTCGATGCCAAAACATTCCACAACAGAATGGATTGAGTGTTTTGCCTGAGACTAGATTCTTGGCAGAGTGGACACTAAGAGTTTAGACCAGTGGTTGCAAACGTTGTACTACTGAGTCCCAACAGAGTGCAGGTTCCCCTCTAAAGATACGCTGTGTCACGCCACAGGATTACATTTTTTTAATTTTTGATGTAGCAGATTGGCTCCCACACACAAATGACTGGCAGGATTTAAATGGCATTGTTGTCTTTTTACCACCGCGGTCTGCGCTTAATGCCCTGGCATTAAATAAAATATGAAATAATTGCAGCGGCAACAAATTTAGGAAAGAATAATAAACAGACCCAGCAGCGCCGACTGACTGGGAATGTGACAGCATTAAACGTTGGTTTAAATGGCACCGAGTGATATT
This sequence comes from Pholis gunnellus, assembly GCF_910591455.1. Classification (NCBI taxonomy): domain Eukaryota; kingdom Metazoa; phylum Chordata; class Actinopteri; order Perciformes; family Pholidae; genus Pholis; species Pholis gunnellus. The sequence goes on along the minus strand of NC_136535.1, from coordinate 3,795,348 downwards.
GATTACAGCTCGCAGTTAAAACTACGGAGCTGCCAGCTTCGCCCAGTGTGGCTTGTAATGAGCGTGACAGCGACGACTGTAGAAATGAAATGACATTTCAATTTAAATGACAATCTTCATGACATGACAGTCTTGCCATTATATGCCGAATCCATTAACACACCATTGGTATAAATGACAGTGATTGATGTTAATTGGGTAACATTTTTTTCTTTCCTGCCAGCTTCCCTGCTGCATTCACAAAGATGCACAACTCAAATCCAGTTGTGCATCGTAAATGGCTTTCTCCTTCTGTGAGCTGTAAACTTTCACTAATTTCATCAACATATTCTTGATGAGAGCAGTTCTAGACTTTGCAGCATCATTTAACTGTATCTGTAACTGCTGCCTTCATGTATGAGCGTTGTTACAGTTGGGAAGTTTGCTCCAAAACATCATTATAGTTTCAACTTATTTTATCAGCATTGAAAGAATCAGGGCAAATGATGATTTGAAGGCTGAGGTGAATCCTGTGTGCTTTTCCGAGTGCTTTCTAGGGGACGATTGCTCTGAATCAAATTTCTGACATTATAGCAATCCTGCTTGCTTATAAACTTTGTAATAATTTTCATGAACATGCTTGTAACAATAGCTTTAACAATTTAAGCTTGGTGTCGTGTTATTTTTTATACCAGTAGGCCTATACGACCACAGACAATAATTATATATAGTATAATATAGTACTGAGAAATATTGCCTTTTTATGTCCTTGTGGGTTACATCCCAATCAATTTGCATGTGTTTTACTTATTAGATATTAAATATTGTACTATGGATTTGTTTTTTTAAATTGTGCTTACATTTTGACTCACCTGCTGGCAACAGAACAGAGTGAGTTTTACTGAAACTGAGTAATTTAGAAATGAATATATGTTGGGATTAACGAACACTAGGCCTACACTCTCTAGGGCCTAGAGAGTGTAGGCCTAGTGTTCGTTAATCGAACCCTAGACCTCGAACTAGAAGGTCTATTTGAATCATTTTTCTTTTTTTATAACAGAAACACTTGTGAGATCTGTTCAGATGGGTACATATTGTGTATATGTTACTGGTTAATAGTAAATGAAGATGGCACACAGCTCAAGGTTCGCCTGAAAAAAAATCTATTTTATTGTTAACATTTTTTTTTATGAGGCCGTCTAGCCTAAAACCTCTCCCAAATCATAGCAAAACAGGTCAGGAGTCACTGAAAAAGTGATAGCGTAAAGAATAAAATAATTAGAGAGGTTTCAGTACAGAGAATTTAGGCAAGGTCATCATTTTGGAACCAGGTGTTCCAGCTGTTCCATTATACTTTTATATACTATATAACTATATATTTCACTTGTTTTATCAATAATATTGTTCAAACATCCAAATCCAGCAGTGTGGCATCATTTTGAGGGCCAGAATCCTCTCTAAGGCTGTAAACCATGGATGATTCTCATCTGAGCTCCAGTCTTCATGTGTGTGTTGGGAGTGGTTCTCCAGAACAAGTGGCTAACTGCTATCTTGTCAGAGACGTTTTGCTCCCTGTGTGTGTTATACGGAGGGGATAGTATCTAAGAGCAGGATTTCAGGATCTCAAGCATCTTTCTAAGAGGATTACCAAACACGGAAGCTGAAGGACAACTCGGCAAAATTGGGCCAACACCACCCAAACTGACAGCGCATGTAAACTGGGAACCGAGCAGTTTAACAGCAGGTCGAGTCGAACAGGTGTATGTCAGATTATCACCTGTGAAATGCGAACTAATCCTCTGGTTTTTGCATCTGCTGTAACTTCCCATCAGAGATTTGAGAAGCCCCTCTGTCTACAGCATGTCATTGGTATGAATGGCAACACAGTCTATATTAATATGAATGAATTCTACCCAGACTTCCAGCTCAGCATCATCGTCAGCAGCCGGCCCTGTGCGGCGGATGCCAGTTATTATTGATTTTAATCCCATTTGAAATGCATCATTCAGGCGGCGTTGGCAGCAAGCTGACTGTGGTGGAGCATGAGACTGACAGACACGCAGACAGACATGATGACGCAGACTGAAGAGGTTAGCTTGGTTTCATGGCTCCTGCTGGGAGAGGGTCCTAACCAGTCTGTGAAATAATGTCTGACACTTTGTGAAACCACAGTCTTTGTTCCAATCAAGTCGTACTGAGATCAACAGCACTTTGTTTAGGACTAATGACCGAGGGGAACATCACAAAACTTGACATAATGTAACGTGACATAAAGCATCCACAGTTTGTTTTTGTTTCTTTTGCTCAAGCGATGGAATTTTATAGCACATTAATGCATCTAGCACCATTTCTGTCAGACAATTTAAGCACAAAGTGATAACAATAAGGGAATTATTGCACAATATATAAAAATAATATTAAATCATGATAAGTTGTTGTAAAAAGACAGAATTCCACTGAGGTTGTTTCATTCTTTACATCTTCCTTTTCATGGAATCTTATTCTAAACCTTTGTCAATAACAGATTAAAAATATAAAGATATTGAAATTCTCTAAATAATATTGGATGGATTAGTTGCATGATGATTTTGTGATAGTTTGGCATATGTCGTGTTCTGAAAGCTTTGTCTGTGAGTGTTAACTTTGAGGAGATGGGCCTTTTATTCAGAGAAATAGAGATGAATGTATCCATGAAAGTTGAGCTGTGACGGGCTGACTGTTGTTGACTTTAATGCTGCATTATGATTTCAATTTGCCATAGAATAAGATTAATTCAACCACATTAGTTTCGCCTGAGAGATCCAGTTGGGTAGCAACATTTAGCATTAGTTGCTTAAATTAGTCATCTTTTAAAGGTGTAGGCTGATGTTATTGTATCTTTTATTATTAACTACATTTTAATTAAACAACAATACATATATCCTACTAAAACGTATTGTGTGTGTGTATCAAAGCCTGATATATCTTCTTCCTCTCTGCCATAGAGGTCCATTGTTGTCCGAAAATATCAAAATCAAATGTGATATATTCCATCATCAGGGTAAACACAGCCAGTGAAGTTTATTCTCTCAGCTCATCAAACTGCAGCATGGAAGTGCATTCCTGAGTGTGCTCAGTGATGTCTGAGCTACTGTAAAATTGTAATTCATGGAGTTTTTTCTGTGAGAAAATATGATTATTTGATCATCTTAATATTGGTTGCATTAGAAGACAGCCCTGCGTCCTACCAATAAAGTTTATATTCAACTAATTGCTAGCGGCAATCTCCGGTGCTGAGAAATGAAGCCAACGTGAAAAGTGCCAAAATACTGCAGTTCCTCAAATGGACACTCGAGGTCGGCTCCAAAAGTGTGTCAATGTCAGTGGACCACCAGGATAAAATGTCCAACTTAAACATGTTTACAGCTTACTACAAAAATACGGCTTTGGTTATAATAATCTCCCATTCATTGACAACTGCACTATGGATGATTTTAAATACATCTCACCTGTTTAAATGATATCAAGTCAAAGATTTGAGGGACATGTGGCTGCCTTCTCAGGTCGCTAGCTGCTAGCTAACTCCTCTGCTGCATGACCCCGGCCCCAATTTAGCTCCACCAACGCTCAAACTCCTTGCCTCTTAGCCGGAGTCACCCACGAGGCTTTTCAGAAACCTATAGGGGACGTCACGGAGACTATGTCCATGTTTTATACAGTCTATGGCATCGACTTAGACACCAGTCTCGTATCCCAGAGTCCCACATAGTCAGGAGGAACATGCTTTTAGTTGACTGCTTATAATATAAACATGTCACGCTTTGGCTTTTTTCAATATCCAAGACCTTGATCTTTCCCTAACCTTAACCAAGTGCCGAAACATAAACATGAATCAAGCTTCAGTAGTAGCTACTTTCACTAAAGAGTTTTCCTGATTATGAGGATGCATTGTAATAAAGATGGTGCCAGGCTTCTCCCAAACATCACTTGTCGTTGAAAATGAGTTGCTTTTGAGTTAATATCTAGGATAAAATTTGGATATAGTGGGAATTGAATACAAAGGAAAGTAGAACCTAAACGAGAGGGCAGCAAAGTTGTACTGTGACATGTGCAAGTCACTGCAGCATGTGATGTAGAAGGTGTAATAGAGATTGCTGTGTGGATTAATGCCGCTGCAGCATTGCTCAGTGTGACAGAGAAGAAATGAGTTCAGAATATTTACAGTGTGATAAATAAGAAGTGGTCGTAGCCCTGTCATATTCTATTTCTCTCTGGGGGTCGGTCTCTCTTTCTGTTTCAGTCGCGCGCTTTTCTCTCCGCATTGAGTAAGTGTGTGTTTGTGTGTGTGTGTGTGTGTGTGTGTGTGTGTGTGTGTGTGTGTTTGAGTGCTTGCAAAAATGCTTGTTTGCATGTGTTTCTGATTGCGCACGTTTCTAAAGCCGTAGCACAACATCCCCACCAACTGGATGGAAAATGCAACTTCTCTGACATAAAGTCTCCTCTTCCCTCTCTTGCCTCTCCTCCTTCCCTTCTCAGCCAATCACGCCTCCTCTCATCAAACTCCTCCTCGCTTCCCACTCCTTTTTATTCCCCCTGTTCTCTGCAAAAAGCTTTTTCCCCTTTATTTAATTTGCCTCTTTCCCCTGTTTATTGGCTCCTCTTCTTCATTTCCTTCACCTTTCCATCCTCTCCTCATCCTAGACTTCATTCTCCTTCACCCTTCTTCTTTTTCTTCTGCTAATTCCACCTCCTTTCTCCCGCCCAGCTCCTTGCTGTTTGCTGTTTATCTCCGTCTATAAGCTGACATATCAGCTGAAATAATTAGCTGGCTCCTCAACTGGGTGTGATTGTGCTTTTTAGTGTGAGTCTCTCTCTCTGTCTAGAAGCAGCAAACAGCCTCCCGTTGGTTGACCCTCTCACCCTGCTTGAGTAGCTCAACTTCCTCCACTGTCGGCGCCACATGAATTTAAAGTTGTTTTATTGCTGCTCGGCATTGAAGCTGCAAAATGTCAGCTTACGAGTTGTCAGTTTCTGTAAATGGATTTACTACAGCCTGCACAGCCACAACCTGTGCCTCCACGCTTGTCTCAATTACTGTTAGTGTTGGCGTCTGGCACACAAAGATGACGTCGCCATTCTTGGTCCCACCTGCAAATGGTCACATTGCAGGACATACAATGTCAAAAGGCAAACTGACTCAAGCGTGTCATGCTGCGACATTTTTGTTGCTTGACACGCAAACTTTGCAGCGAACCACCAATTACAAGGCTGTTGCCACCCGATAAATGGATCACACTCTCCAGTCCCCATTTTTAAAAATTGGTACCACAACACCGGTCTGCTGGTTTACAGGCTTTGAACATCCCCGACATCCACGAGACACTGAAGAAGCCTAGACAGCCCAACAATGAGCCTTTAGCCTCTTAGAGGGAATCTAAGCCACCCTCTGGAATTCCTTCCACACCAGGGCTTTTGTTTTGGCAACCCCCGCAGCTGCCGCCCACGTGGCCAACTGGTACCTCTTCTGCGGTTTCCAGGGACCCCTGGTCCAGCTGAGCCCCAAAAGGCCTCCTTCTTCAACTTGGCGGCCTCCTTTCCCACAACCACCGGGTTCTGAGGTTGTCACCACAACAGGCACAGATGATCCTACAACTAACAACTCCTCGCAGCTGCTTCCACAATTGGGGCTTTGAACATGGCCCACTGGGATTTCATGTCCCTAGCCTCACCCGGGATGCACGAAAAATATCTCGCTGGAGAGGGGAGTTGAAGATCTCACGGACAGGGGCCTCAGCCAGCCCTCACTACAAATTTGAGCTTACCAAATCCGTCCAGATGCCTCCAAAAGCATCTGATTTAATTCACCACCAGGTTTTGACACCTGCTATCCACTCTTCACACATGTGTCCAGGGCACATGCCACAGATCTGATCATGCAACCACAAAGTTGATCATTGAACTATGGCCCAGGGTGTTCTGGTGCCAAGACCACCTATGTACTGCCCCCTGCTCGAAGTCCAACAACAAAGCACCACTTGGTTTCAGATCAGGCAGGCCCACCCCTCTCCAGTAGAACTATAGAGATAAAGATAAAGATGATATCGTTGTTTTCATTTTGCATCGATGTATTGGATTGTTGATCATTGATTGATTGATCCAAGTCGTGACACTCCTAATATTTGAGAGGACTTGTTGTGTGGGATGTGTCGTCTCTAAAATGGTGAGGGCATGTTGAGTGACACATCATTGTTTCATAAATAAGACGATAATGAAATGTATTATTGTAGCCACATTCGCCCCCAATATAAACACGTAAGATTGAACACGATATGTTTAAATACGAAGAGACAAAATGAACAGAAAGCACGGAATGTGGGGAGAGATGCCAAGAGAGATTGAGGTTATTTTGAGAGAGATGAAGATGGACAGATACAGAGGGATGGGTAGAGGCAGTGGTTCAAACAGAGGAAAAGAACGATCAAAATGTAGTATGTTTGTTGACCAAACCAAAAAAAATGAATCAAATGAAAGTTAAAGTACTGATTTATGTCTTTGCTAAAAATATCTTTTGTTTAAATCCCAGTTTGGTTAGGTTTTATGGAACATTTTATATATTTTGACCTATGGTATATATAAGTTATTGATATTGTATGATTGTTTTGACCAACAATAGGGGCGACTGTGGCTAAGTGGCCCTCCTAGTCGCATGTCGCATGTGTCCTTGAGCAAGACACTTAACCCCAAAATTTCTCCCGTAGCTGTGTCTACTGTGTATGTGATAGAATCTGAATTGATAAAAGCGTCTGCTAAATGACTGTAATGTAATGTAACCAAGGATAACAACGCTGGGCTACCCCACCACTGAATTAGCCAACATTAGCTGTATGGGTAGTTGACTCAACTAATGGCAAGCTATACTATATATACACTGTAATTATTTTCTTGAGATGCCTCTCTAATGGGATTCCAGTCCACTCTGGTCATCAATGTATATGTCTAGGGCTTTTATTCAATTCAATTCAATTCAATTTATTTTTGTATAGCCCAAAATCACAAATTAAAAATTTGCCTCAGAGGGCTTCACAATATGTACACATGACATCATCTTGTCCCGGAAGCCTCACATCGGAACAGGAAGAACTCTCCCAGAAAAACCCCTTTAACGGGGAGAAAAGAGGAAGAGACCTGTGGGAGAGCAACAGAGGAGGATCCCTCTCCCAGGATGGACAGAAGTGCAATAGATGTCAAGTGTTGAACAGCATAACAGAATTACAAGACATTCAATGTAATTGTGAAATTGTTATTGTCAAAGGTAAGAAAGGCAGGAGTGAAGCTGAAATTTGCTGCCGTTGACAACGTGGGAGCAATAAAGAGCTTCCCGTCTTGGTTCAGACTACGAAGCCGCCGTGTTATTATTCATTACCTTTATAACTCCTAACCCTCGCTACAAAACGTTATTCCATTACCTATTTTGTGAACATGATTTCTGCCTGAGTCACATCACACACATTTTCAACGGTAATGCCGTTTGTTTAAAACTCATGATCCTACGCTTCTTCACGACGTCATCGAAGTCATGTCTTTTGTTATTGTTTTGCTCAAGGCTGTCAAGACAAGATAGTCAGACTTTTGTTATTCACCTTGAGCCTGACTGAACTTGAAATAGTCATGTGAGAAAATTTGTGAACTCCAGTTGTCCCTCATTGTTGCCCGCGGGTCCTCCCATCCCCATCATGGGCACACTCTTCAATTACCCATTGACATTTGAATGTTGGGTTTTGATTTATCCCGATCATTTCCACTGAATTCATCTCATTCCATTACATCTCTCCCATTACTTCCTCACATTTAGCCCGTATCCTGCACTCTACCCCGTTGTGAGGACATGTGCACACTTCCTGTTCTGTATTCCGCTCTGCAAGTTGAGGTGCAGTTGGAATATTTCAGCACCGTAAATAAACGAGCACGTCTCTTTTCCTCTGCTGTTATTTGCAATCGACCTTCCTCCAGTCACTCAGCATCTGACTCAAGGGACCTTTTTAAAGAGTGTGTGCATGTTAGAGTGCGCACATGTGCATGAATGTGTGTGTGTGTGTGTGTGTGTGTGTGTGTGTGTGTGTGTGTGTGTGTGTATGTGTTGGCGTGCATTCCTTAATATGTGACTTCTGCTTGTGTGTGTTTTAGTTTTCAAGGCTCCGCTGAGCCGAACGTACAAACTGAATGGAGAGAACTCAATATCAATGTAAATGTATTCCTTTGTCGTCTTGGCTGGAAAAGTTTAGTCTCATTTTTATGCACATAAACATCTATAAAATTGATGAAGTGAGGCAGATAATTATGCCGAGGTGTATTTTACTGTTACCCCTAATGTTGTAATCATGAGTGCAGTGGGCTTAATTGATCATGTAAGTAGCCTAGTGTTTACTTTCACTTTCCCAGGACATCTTACTCAGCAGAAAAAAAAAACACCAACTGCTGCACGGACAAACTCTTTTGCCTCCCCTCCTGCTTGCCCTGGTCCTCTCCGTCCTCCCCCTTTCTCTTGGAGCATGCATTATTTAATACTTCTTATCTAGAAAATTCTTGGCCCCTCAAGTCTGAAAAGTCAGATCATTAAAGGAGGGATTCCTATGTTGTTATAAGCTGCAAAAAAAGTTAGTAAAAAGCAGAGAAAATGTCTTTCTGCCGCCGATATCTCACATGCTGTGTCACTGTGCGGAATTATCTTCATGTACAGCAGTGTTACTGGGGGGGAGGGGATGAGTACCTTTTGATTTGTCGAAAGGAATTGCATTGTCTGAGTTAAAAGTCATTTTCGGTCCCCTGCGGGAGTTGTACACCCAGTTTGAGAGCTACATGAACTGACTTCTGGTGTCTCTTCTCTTTCTGTGTTGCAGCAGGAGAGCAGCCATGGACGTCGTCTCCTCGCTGGTCCGCCCGCTCCTCCTCCTCCTCTTCGTCCTCCTGTCCTCCCTCCACTCCGGCGGCTCCTCAATGCTGTGTCCGAAGCGGTGCACCTGCCAGAACCTGCTGCCGTCCTACACCGTGCTGTGTGCCAAGACGGGCCTCCTCTTCGTCCCGCCCAATATCGACCGCCAGACGGCCGAGCTCAGGCTGATGGACAACTTCATCACAACGCTGAGGCACCGCGACTTCGCCAACATGTCCAGCCTGGTCAGAGCTCACCTCTATGAAAGCCTTTGCAATTTACTTTGATTTGCATACAGTTTCTGCCAAGCAGTTTGATATAGATGTGATCCAACTGCACTCTTGTTTCCCTTTGCTGTTTTTTTCTTCTGTGGTTGCCAGGGAGCTACTGTAGTCAACAAGCACAAGAAAAATCTGGCTTCAAGTGTATGGGGTCAGATCAGTCTCAATAATTGCAAATGCACACAGAGAGACTCACAAATGCAAACAGAAAGACTCACAAATGCGCACAGAACAATCCACAAATATATTCAATTCACAAATGCACACAGAAGGATTTACAATAAATTTGACTCACAAATGCACGCAGAACGATTCACAAATACATTCCAATGCACACATAAATAAATTACGATTTATATAAATGTAAAAAAAAAATCACAAATATATTTCTGCATTTGTATGTATTTGTGTGTGGATTTTTCTATTTGTTTGTGAATATGTATGTATTTATTTGTGGATCGTACTGCATTTATTTGTAAATCGCTACACATTTGTTTGTGGGTTTATGAGACTCCCCTGACGTGGCTGGATTCGCAAATGCATTTTTTTCAACATAGACCTATCTGTAGCCAATCAGATGTCAGCCTCATTTTCAACCAATCACATGAGCGCAGCTCCCCCCTCCCCCACCCATCAGACTGCCAGCATTGTTGAATCAGGAAATTAATATTGTAGCCGTCTGTGTTCACCCAGAGCTCTACGATACCTCATATCAGTAGAGACCGGACCAAACTGTGTATAAATGCGTGTGTGTAAACCATATGGTGAATACAGTTCGATGAAATCCAGGGAGCTCCTCCGGACTATGTTATGAACCAGACATGACGGCGTTTAGTTTCCCGTGATATCTGGGACTTCCACAACACGTACTAAGCAGAAATAGAGGTTATTTTTTCCACAGCTGAATGGCTTTCAGGGCGATAAGCGGCGCCCCCTTTCCGGCGCGTCCAGCGCAGTTCACCGATTCACGCGAATGAACACAAATAGTTAGCGAATGATGCGATTAACGCGGCGCGAATCGCGTTTGGTGTGAACGCAGCATTACGCTGGCAGCCTCGTGGCCTCATTGTTTGTACCATATGGTTTACACACACATAGTTTGGTCCGGTCTCTACTGATATGAGGGACCATAGAGCTCTGGGTGAACACAGACGGCTATAGTATTCATTTCCTGATTCAACAATGCTGGCAGTCTGATGGGTGGGGGAGGGGGGAGCTGCTCATGTGATTGGTTGAAAATGAGGCTGACATCTGATTGGCTACAGATAGGTCTATGTTGAAAAAAACGCATTTGTGAATCCAGCGACGTCAGGAGATTCTCAATAAACCCACAAACAAATGTGTAGCGATTTACAAATAAATGCAGTGTGATCCACAAATAAATACATACAAATCCACAAACAAATAGAAAAATCCACACACAAATACATACAAATACAGAAATATATTTGTGATTTTTTTTTTTACATTTATATAAATCGTAATTTATTTATGTGTGCATTGGAATGTATTTGTGAATCGTTCTGCGTGCATTTGTGAGTCAAATTAATTTGTAAATCCTTCTGCGTGCATTTGTAAATCGAATATATTTGTGGATTGTTCTGTGCGCATTTGTGAATCTTTCTGTTTGCATTTGTGAGTCTCTCTGTGTGCATTTGCAATTATTGAGACAGATCTGACCCCATACAAGTGACATGATTTATATAAAAGCTAAATGATGTGACTGACGTTCTTACCTGTGATTATGGGTACTTAACTGAGCTGCTTACAGAACTCAGGCTTTAACATATATGACTCACAGTCATCGTCAATTACACATAATGTACACTGAGCGTCGTAAAAATAAAGGAAAAGTCAGTCAGTCATGGATGAATCTTGAACTTGAACCAATGCTTTAGAGAGATATTGAAAGAAACATAAAAAAAGGTTTGACCATGCAGGAGAAGACATCTTTTATTTCCCTTCACCCTTACTGTAGTTCTTCACTGCTGATAGTGTGAAACAAAGAACTCTAAAAGCTTTGTAGTGGAAATGAATTTGGGACTATGCAAAATCACCCAGTACATGCAATCTTCTCTGCATGGCTCGACATTTAGGGTTGCCAGGTTGCCACTGCCACCCAATAAGAGACATTTGTAACTTATTTTTGGCCCTTGGTTGCCATCAGTGACTCTTTTAACGTATAAAAGTAGGGACGGATGCATTCTGATGCTCCGTGATGTGGTGTTGTAGCTCTCTAAGCAGAATCAAGACAGACTGGAGGTCGACTCTGAAAGTAGAGATGATGGACAAGATGATGTTGTTGTCACTTGAGGGACCCGCGATCCAACACATAAATGCAGAGGGGCCAATGGATCTGTGGTGTGAATCAGCACAAAGGTCCAAAAAACAAAATGCTTGTTAGATGAACAAGCAACCAGCGACTTGCTGGATTCGTGTCTGAGGGATCTGTGAAGAGCATGACGACAACTGCAATACTCGTGTTTTCTATACCAGCAATTGAGGATGTTAACTGATAACACTTTCAATCCTGTCGCAGAACTGCAGCCATAATGAGGCGAACATATCTGCTAAAATTGCTGTTTTATCTCAAACGGGATGGCACTTTTGAATCCACTTTTGTGATCGGATGTACCTGATTAGAACTCAGCTGTGTCCACATTTGACACTTTAATGCAACCTGCCTGACCGGGTAGTGACCAGATGTATTTTGTGGTCAAAGGAGCGGCTGTTAAATGGAGGATAAACACATTTTATCTCCTATAAATTCTTCACATAAAAGCTCCTTGTTATGTTTGCTGCTTACTTCGTCCTCCCTGCAGTAGCAGCAAAATAATTTGGTGATAAACACATTTTCTGATATATTCTTCATAAAAAAAGTCCCCAGTTATCTTGTAATTTCAAAACATTTATTTTGAGGCAAATATATTAATTTCTGTTGCAATCTTGCAGTAAATGTGCTGTTATCTCCACCTGCAATACATCAAAACCTATTTAAAAGCAGAAGGTAAACATCGGTTATGGACTTTCAAAAGGCATTCTGGGATATGTAGGTTATGACTATTTTAATCAACACGGCACACGGAAGGCAGAGCAAAGTGGGTACGTCAAAACCACTTCTAGAATGAACTGAGCACCACAGATGATGATTTGACTTTTCAAGCATTCTGACTGAAAGAGAACTTCTCTCAGTGCTGTCAGGGACATGTAAACACACTGAGGACACTTTTCATGTTTATTCCACACGGAATGCAGAAACCAGTAGGAACATCTGCTCCTTCCAATACAACATATTGACTGAGGTGAAATCCGTGATGTTTTACGGATTTCACCAATTAATCCCACTGTAATCATGTAACGGAGGTGGAAGGGCTTCACCACAAGCAGCAGCACAAAAAGAAAAGTACCAGCATCGTCACGCAACCGTCAAATAGCGACGCAGCTGGAGACTTCCTTCAGTATTTGACAGAATAGGCTTCCTCTTCAGTATGATGGCGGCAGCACAGATGATGTTTGCTCACACTCAGGGCAACATGGGAAATGAGGTTTTAATCACACGGCAGGGTGCGAGACACGACCGTTCTCCAAAACAGGTTTAGAAATGTGTGGGTGTTGATTGACCTTTTCTCGGGTGTTAATTTAATGTATTTCTACATTTATGTATTCCATACAGTGGAAGAATTCTGCAGCCTGCAAACTCCCGACCTCAGCAGTGTGTTTTCTAATCAAACTAGTATTTATTGATGAAATAGACTTATTTTATCTGCAATTCTACAGCCCAGCTGACCCACTGTACCCTCGCATTAATTACTAACATTATTATTATTGAAGGGTGGCTTGGTGTTTAATTAAAGGCCATCCTGTAGCCTGAGTGCCAGTTTAAGCCCCGCTAGTGTCCATCCTGCTGAACCGTTCTGAAGGGAAACATCGAAGCTCTATTATCACAGGGTAATAGCTCTTCTGCTAACCCTGACCTTTGACCTCCCTGACAGAAAGAGTGTCACTCTAAAACATGGTATCGTGTTTGACAGAAGTGAAATCTTACTAAATTGTTGCTGGTATTGAATCAAATCATTTTAGAGTTTTAAAAAGAAGTGGGAAACTTAGTGACAACTTCTTCACAGTCAGAGATCCAGAATGAGAAAGTTGATCCAGTGTTTAACGGACATTTCTCACGTTCCTCTGTATGTCCAGATCCACCTGACCCTGAGCAGAAACACCATCAGTCAGATCAAGCCGTACGCCTTCGCTGACCTCCAGGACCTCCACGCTCTCCACCTGGACGCCAACCGCCTCACCGCCCTAGATGACTCCCACTTCCAGGGCCTGGTGAACCTGCGGCACCTCATCCTGGCCAACAACCAGCTGCACAGCATATCAGAGGGAGCCTTTCAGGTATAGAACACTACACCTGAACCCTGCTCACGAACACTACCACTCTTCAAATTACATGATACCAACTGTTTAGCTTTCTCCATGCGAAAGACACGACAGATGCTTCAGCTAAAACTAGTATTAATACTACACAGCTGTCACTGCTACTACAACCCGGTCTCACTCCCATGACGTCAAATACTGACGGTTGGTCAGATATCGATGCGTGTGGAGGTGGATGGATCAAACAAACTAAGGACCGACGTCCAGGAGAATGCTGTTCATGTCCCGTGCAAAACTAAAAGTAAATGTTGCCATTGCTGTGAAAACATCTCCTTCAAAACAACTGGATTCATTCAAGTTTCTCTCCAAATCTGCTGACTAGAACTTGAATGCATCGTAATGCAAGTCAATGCAACCTCCGCTAACGTTAGCTGTTTGCTCATCAGCAGCACTGTGCTACGGAGAGACCCGTGCTGTTGGCTGACGGGCCGGTCACTGCGATCGATCCGAGCAGCATCCATGGGAATTAATTACAATATAATACGTTTCTGATTAGGTTTCAGGTCCTCCACAACTTTCTTTGGACCTGCACATTATGAGTTTTATGTCTTCTTCAGTCACACTGAAGAACTTCCACACCAACAACATGTTGAGTGTGTGTGTGGCATTACTGTATGTGCAGCTGTTTGCCGATCACATTTACAGAAATATGAGACTGATCAGCCGGACAGCAGTTCATGAAGACCGGCCGGTTTCGATCTACTTTGCCCCTCTTCTCACTGTCGGAGAACACAAGTCACTTTCAGTCATTTTCTTTCTGAAATGAAACACATTTGGGCCATTTGAGACATATTTTCGGCTCGCAGAGCTCTTTGTACTCCTCCTCACAGCTCTTTAAAGTTTATTTTGTCATTAAGAAATGAGATTCTCTTTGTTCAGAAAGCAATAAAGCACCGATTATTGTAATGAGAGCCGAGGCATTGTGACATTCAGACAGTGTCCCGATTGTGTGAATTATGAGAGCAATTACAGCCACGACAACAACACTTTGGCTGATCAACAGGCTGTAATCGCTCTCCTCCTCCAACCCCCCTTCCTCGCTCTTTATTCCTCTCTTTGTATTTTTGCTCATTGTTTTGTGTGCTGACTCGTGGTATTTCAACGCTGCACTGATTGTGAGAATTGTATGGAAGCAATTAAAGAAAACAACATGTTTTGAGTGCACAACATTGAGCAGGGTAATTGATCTCCATTTATGTGTTTCTCTGATATTCCCTGTTGTCCCTTCTTCTGTATTTATCTTTATTTCTTCCTCTTTTTATTCCTTAACTACCTTTTTTCTCTATCCACTCAACCGTCTCTTCTCGTATCCCTTTCTCTCTTTCTAAACACTGCATCCTCTTCTTTCTCATTTCTCTCTTGTCTTGTCCTCACGTCTTTCCTTCTTATCCTCCCCTTTTTCTTACCATATCCCCTTCTATTACTTTACATACTTCTGTTCTTCCTATTTCTTCCTTCTTCCTTATCTCCTCTGTTTTAGATAAGAAGGCATTAAGAAGCTGTTAAAGCCCAGCATTTCTATGTTTCCTCAAAAGTGGCAATGATGCTGTCTGCAATTAAAGTTGTTGACAATGTTGCAATATGAGTAAAAGTATGAATGGTTCATTATGCTCCCCACTTTCTCTCCCACTGCAGGACTTCCTGGAGACTCTGGAGGACTTGGATTTGAGCTACAACAACCTGGTAGACATCTCCTGGGACACCATCTCCATGCTGGTCAGCGTCAACACCCTCAGCCTCGACCATAACCTCATCGAGAACGTCCCAGAGGGAATCTTCTCCAACCTGCACAAACTGGCCAGGTCAGGATCATGTGATGACACTTCCATTTTCTTTTTTTTCCGTTTCGCTCAGGACGTAAATAATGCCAATAGAAAGGCAATTTGGAGGCTTATTTGTGATGACACAGGAAGTCCACATGACTAAGCAACAGTCAGAGCAAGTGACGCAGTTTTTAATATCCAAAAAGACCCGTTTATTGGTGGCCGGTGCTCGACAGCGAGTCGTGGTTTAATGTTTTGTGGTTTTCCTAAACCTAATTCCGTGGTTTTGTTGCCTCAACCTAACTTTAGTTTTTAATGTCGTCTTCAATATAAGGTTGTCTGTGCAACACGAAAAATACATACAACTCGTGTCCCTGCCCACAAACCCAACAGATTGTATTTCGGGACTATTTCACGGACTGCCGTGAGAAAAAGAGACTATGTCACCATTTGGGTGCAGTAAATATTCAGCACTGAACTGAGGTGCCCTATAACATACAGCTATAGCTGATACTGATAGCTTGATGGATGTTCATAGCCTATTTTAACTCATAGTCTTACAGCACATATACCGTGTGATGCAGTCTCAGCCACTTTTACCACACCGCATTCATCAAACAAGCTCTCATAAAGCCTCTGCACACTGGCTGCTCAGCAACAAACAGAGCAACTGAGAGACTAGCTGGTGAAGAGAATGGAACATTTAGCAGCTCAAGAGACTTTGTGTTCTCTTTCATTCATCAGGTTGTGTAAATAGGAATCTGTTCTCTGAGTAGCACAGGTGTTGAAATGGTGGTATAGTTGTGTTCCCCTGGTGGCCAAATATTAGTCATTGCAGCTTTAATTGACGTTAATTAAAGGGATATTTTGGATGTTTTGAAGTGGGGTTATATGAGTTACTTCTCCATAGAAACAGACAGTAGTACCATCGTGGGAGCAAAGCAATGTACTGTTGTGGACATGGTCTACCAACAAAACACATTCTAGCCACCTAAAGACTGCCCTTTACGACAGGAACTAAAGCCGTTATGTCCATCTTTTCTCTTTTCAAAGTCACCAGACATAGAAAGCAGCGGTAGACCATTAACTCCCGTGTTCTGAAAGGTAAAATGACAAAATGAAAGGAGTCTGGCGGCTTTAAGAGCATATATAACGGTTCAGCTCCCAATCAGTTTGTTGGCAAGATAAAGCGGTGAAATGATTCTAACTATAGTGAACACTTGCTGGTAATCATGTCTGTTTCTCCAAACTCCATCTACTACAGGTGGTAAACTGACTGTGGAAAAGTACCTCATACAACCCCACTTCGAAACAACGAAACCATCCCTTTAAAGTATGAAAATCCCCCAAATCTGAGGAATGGGTTTATGACAACACTTCACATCAGCCCTATTCCATTATAACAGCATGCAGCATTTTCAGAAACTCCCATATATATATAGATATATTACACTGATTGCACACATGAACTTTAAATGTTCCAGGGACAAAAATATTTGAATGCATCCAGAATAAAAGACTCATCAAAGAGCTTCAGTGCTTCTGTCTTCTGGGAGTACATCTCCTTAAAAGGGAATTTCTGTTTTGACTGAAGCACCAGAATCAAAATAAACCATTTCGAATTATGTTTTGTTCAACTGTATTTGTGCCAGTGATGAGCTGCTTTTTCATTTCACTGATTCTCAAAGCAATTAGACAGAAAACGAGAGCTTTAGGCAGCATACAACCGAGCCGGAATCACAGAGCAAATCCCTCCATGTCAGGGCTCACTTTAATGGAAGTTTAACTTTTGAGGCTCAGTTCACTTTGCAGGCAAACTCCTGTTCAGCAGCAGCTCGCTGCGCGCTCACTCAGCTGAGAGATGCCCAGTAAGACCAAGGCTGCACTGCAGCTCCGCTGGAGCAGCCAGAGGGCTCGGCAACTTGCCCGAGGGCACATCGATAGTAGATGATGGTAAATGTTGCAGCCTTCACCGACTTCCAGACAGAATGGGGATTTGTGAGTTGTTGCACAAATTCACAAGGAAAAAAATTCACAAGGAAAAAAATCATACAAAGTAATTCATATTAATCCTTTTTTTTCAAGGACAAAACTATTTAGAAGGTATTATAGGACCAATAGTGTTTACAGATCTTTTAGCCACATCTCATAACCTTCCTCGGTTGTTCAGGCGAACCCAGTATAAGACAAAAACAGACGCTGACAACCTAACAGGGACCACCAGAAGCAGCTCCCATGTGGCTGGCCAACACCATTTAACACCTTAAGATCTCTCCTGGTCCACCTTAAAGACAGGATATACGCAGAGAGGAACAAATTAGCATAGACTAGGAAGTGGTCGAAGGTCCTCGACCAGGAGTCAGTTGATGGCCAGCAGCCATGGTTTAACCTGTGACACCTCCCTGAATAAAGGAGGTGTGAGGCACAGTTTGTTTTCTATTTTTCACTTGTTCTGTGTTTTATCGTCCCTGGCCTCTGCCCTGCAAAGCTCTGTCTGGCATTTTGTGTTTCTACAAGTAAAGCTTGTTCCTACTATACATGGATGCATGTGTGTTCTGAGTAATTTGGCACTCCTGGCACAAAATAATATTTGAACCCAATTAACAGTAATCAATTTCAATTTGCGTCCAGACGACCAGCAGTCTTTGATATGCAAAGAGGAAAACTAGCCAGGTTCTTGATAAACAGTCATGCATTTATTAAAACGGCTCTCATGGGTTATTTCTGCCCTGGAGACACAGAACGTATGGCCCAGCTGGTGTTACTGCACAGGTGAGCGTTTCGCTCACACACACACATACACCACAAGGCTGCTGCCCATGAAATAACATAATTGAAATGTGTAAAGTGCAGCATGCTCGCTGCTCTCAACATCTATTAACTTCCTGTAAAGTCATTGCTGTTGTCTAATATTTCTGGAGGGACTTTGGGGGAAAATAGACTTTTCCGTGTTTGTTGCTGACGACCGTAAATGTTTTAATCGACCACATTATGACCAGTCGTCTGTGCCAATGTTTTGGCCGGCAAAATTACTTTTCTATTCCCAGAGAGGGTCCAGTGGCCTAATGACAAAAAAAATGCAGCCGTGGAATATTTATCCACTGTTATTGACTTTAAGTGTGAGCCCAATTCGCCTCAATGTGCCCCATCTTCTTTTTAATGTAATTAGATATTTTTTACTTGTCGGTCAGAATACCTTTGAGAAGGGTGCAAACATCTTTGATTGAACTACTGATTGTGCATATTGAGCAGAAGAGAGATAGTTTGTTGTAATTACATGATGTCCAGGCATGGCATTGGGGTATATTTTCTGCTGATGTACGGATCTGTGCTTCTTCTACAGTCGATTTGTCCTCCTGCATGAAGAGTACTTTGGTCTTTATTTTGAGATTGACCTTAAAATGACATTTGAAGCGCCATCTTGGCCACTTGGGGGCAGAATAACTCTTAGGCCCTTTCACACTGTTGGCCAATGTTGGGCCGTGGGTGAACCTCTGCAGCTCTAGAATTTGTCCTTCACCGTTGGCACTAGTCTGCACTTGCTGGCGGCTTTTGGGCCAAATTAGCAAATAAATGGCCAAGAATAAAAATCAGGAAAGCAAACGAACAAGTAAAGTCAAGAGGGCACATACAGAAGGAGCTCCAGTACAAAGGAACTTTCACAACAGCATCCGGAATAAAGCTAAGTGGTGAGCGAGACTGGTGTGAAAGCGGTCGGCAAACGCTGCTTTGTCTCATGTACGTATCATAACAATGACTTGTATCTCTGCTGTCCGAAGTCTGAAGGTTTGCCCTTCTGGGTGACGAATACAGACTGAGTTATTTCCTCTTACACAGCTCAGAACATACGTGCTAGTTAGCCGTTGGCTTAAGTCAGGGGTCGGCAACCTGCGGCTCCGGAGAACACCTGAAACACGGAACCAACTGCTTCATCAACAGACAGTCGATCTATAACGCATGCGGCTCTTTGGCCCTTCTGTTGCGGCTCCCTGAGTCCTCCGTCCACACGCCGTAGAAGCATTGTTTTCGAGATGATCTCCGTCCAGACTTAAACGCCTGAAAACAAATATCACGTGACTATTCACGTACACTGGGCATGCAGTGGGTGGCGGTGTTACGTCCTACTGGTTTTCAAACCTACTGGTTTCCTTCCGTGCGTGTGTTGTGTTCGCGTAACAGCAGCAGCTGTTTTCTGCCTCTGTTGCCAGATTCGTCACACATTCACAAACATATTGCTGGAGATATAAAAGCCACATCTCATATATATTGCAGGGATTATAATTATATAAGTGAGCACTACATCACAGCCACGTATGAAGAAATACATTGAAGAAAATATATTTATGGAAAGATCGCATCAACCTGGATTCGAACCTGTCGAGCAAAATAGTAATATCTTTAAAAACGGCCGTGTTACGCGATCCGCCACTTGCATCTTGCATTGCAATGCGCATTTTCTTGTAGATTCGTGATCATGATTTGGAGACCTCCACCCTCTGTAAACTATCAATGGAATAGCTTTTGCGGCTCCAGACAAATTTTATTTGTTGGAAAATTGGGCAAAATGGCTCTTTTGGATAGTAAAGTCTTTGCCATCTTTGCCATGTGATCAAGTTTAGCCTAGAAAAAGGCGAAGTGAGGCGACGCTTGTTTTTTTATGTTGGTTTGTTCATTATCAATATAGTTGTGGTTAAAGGTGATTTTTCATCACCACATCCAGGAGCCACACGATTACTTCTGTGAGCTGAGAATCAAATACCAATCAAACTTGTTCTGCCGCTGCTCGCCTTCCCTACATCATAATCATTTTGGAATCACACTTCAGTTAATGTGCATTTCATACGCTGCAACAGACTTTTCCCATTATGGTAACTCAACTCAGCAAAAAAATGGATTGAAAAAGAGCCATCACTGAATATTAGGAGGTTATTTCTAAAATGATGATTCTATTTGTGATCTGTGTGATGAAGGAATAATAAGGCTGTCCATGTCTAACAGCAAGAAGATACTTCCATAATACTGCAATCTGTTCAGTGTGGAATAAGTTTGCATGCAGGGATGATTCAGACCCAAATGGGATCTTTGCTTTAAACCAGACAGTCACTCACATTCCCACTTTATGCATGTGAACAGCGCTGGTAAAGAACAAGCCTTTTAAAAAGTGCTGTCAGTGTGGTGTTGAGAAAAGACATGTAAATGAAAAGTAAAGAAATGATTGAATTGATCTACATTCATATAACTGTAATTCAACATCAGCTGCAGCCAGAAAGAGATGGATTTAAGGATTTTTCTTTTCTGAAGGTTTTCAGATGTTTTCTTTTAAAAAAAAAGAAGTGGTAAAGCTTGCTTAAATAGTTTTAGATTCATACACCTTAAGTCAATTCTTATGATTCCTTCAACTCCAATCTAGAGCCCCTTTCAGACCTCACTAACACTACTAACCTCACTAATTTAAAAGGTTTCAATCAACATTCATTCCCAGGGACAAATGACTCTGCAGTAGTCGACAGTCAAAGTATATTATTGTATTATAATCTGCATTCAACATCCATCATGTGTTATATCCGTGCAACATGTGGCACGTAAACTACTTTCAAGGTTTCTACTTCTACTTTCTCAGAATAGATAATGAGGACATGACCTTATTGTCCTCAACAGGAGCTTTAGCTCTTCGGCTGATTAACAGGCAGGCTGGGTCCATATGTCCACTTCCTTTTCAGGTCAATTTCTTATTTATAGAAAACCTAAATCAAGCACTACGAGTCTAAATCTCCAAATCTCTTTTCAAAATATTTTATTAAAATCTTCTAATATTGGTACATTTTCATGTTGTCATTTAGCCATACTTGTACAGTATGTACGTAATCTACCTGCTTTTCCTCCCATCTTTGGTTTGTTCTCCTTTAGCCATACATCTTGTTGGTTACAATGGTTGAGAGTTAAATATATTCAAAATGGATTAAACGGTTAGGCCGATTTCATTAGCAGATTTGATATCCTCTATTTTCTCTGACCTGAGCATGCTGGCAAGCAATCTTTAAAAACAAAAAGTGTGGATGAAACAATTCACCAGTTTCCCTTCCCTGTCCACTACATGTCTCATAACGAAATAAAAGTTCTGTTCTGATCCCTCTCCCTGTGTCTCCGTCTCCATCACCAGACTGGACATGACATCCAACAAGCTGAAGAAGATTCCTCCAGACCCGCTGTTCCTGAGGATCCCGGTGTACGCGAAGATGAAGGGCTCTCCTCTCACAGCGCTGGTATTGAGCTTCGGTGGGAACCCCCTGCACTGTAACTGTGAGCTGGTCTGGCTTCGCAGACTAACCAGAGAGGACGACCTGGAGACCTGCGCTTCACCCAAAGACCTGGCCGGCAAATACTTCTGGACGATTAGAGAGGTTGGTTGAAGTCACTGCAGTAATATCATGTCATGAAAGCAACAAAATAATAATCAAAACATTCTGAACAAATGGAGATGTCGGAGGTTACATTGTGTATAATCTACAGAATAGAAACATGGGGATACAGTAATGCACAACAAAGTGTCCAGATGGAAGAAAAACAATAGACTAAGGGCAAATAATCCATTATTTTCTTTATCCGAACGGAGTGCATTATCACACTTAAACCATGGTCACGTGGGGACAAAAGGAACATTAAACTTGATAAATATCCGTCATCAGTTCAACTTATCCACAGAGTTGGCGTTATTTTGGGGCACTGAGAACTGATTTAGAATATTAATGAAAGTTTGAAAGTATTTTCTGTTTTTAGGTAAAGTGGCTCAAATACAGATCATAGGAAGTTACAGAAAACATTCGGATGTGCACATTGCTTCAAGGTCCCACTTGGAAAATGTATATTTAGAGAGAGGATTCATGACTAATACAGTGATTTAGCTGGATAATGGGTAAGGGCTCTGCTGCCTTTTTGTATTAAGTGCCATTTTTGATGTCATGCAACCTGAAGGTTAGCATAACAGTACATCAAAGAACACCACTTAAACATTTTCACAACCAACAGATGCCATTTTATTTACATTGCATAGGTGCTGCATAGGATTGTTTCCTATTTGTGTAATCCAAACATTTCCAATTGAGCATTGTAAAGTCAAAAAGTCTACATTTGTTTAAAAAATGCTAGATGTACATTTTCTGCTTCAATACATATTTGTTGGCATTTAGCCTTTCAAAACCGACCTTTTATCCGCTGTTAAAGAACTTTCACTCTCCCGCTTGCTAGTCACAAAGGAAGGCAGCTCCTGTATTAACAGCACCAAACATTACATTTGTATACCCACAAGAACCAAAAGTATTGTTTTAAGGGTAATGACATCATAAAATATAGTACATACATTTGATGCTTCATTCAAAAACCTCAATAGAGAATTTCATAAAAAAAGACAGTTGGTACAGCCCAGCTCAACAAAGTTCTGCAATATTGGTTCAGGCCTCGGCCTGCTTTGATAAATAATGCTACGTATGCAAACAGAGATCAGCTAAAGTGGCCTCTGGTTGATCTTGTTACCTTTTGTGAGAATAATAACACAAATATTGTACTTCTTGATAAAAGGAGCCCAAAGTCATCATTAGTTGGCTAATTCTGTCACCTAAACAATTTATGATTTAAACATGTTGGTCCTGGAAATTGCATTCTGTGTGTTTGGCATCATAATCTACTAAACCCTGCAGCAAAATGTATTTGTTCTCGGTCTAAACTTGTAGCCCTCTGTGGATGCACGATCACGGCCGTTCTCAAGGACACTTGAGCCGGGCAGATGGTTGGTGTCACAGAGGAGTGAACCTTCTGGTGAAAGTGTGGAGTCATGGAGTTTGATATGCAAAATGCATCAGATGCATGACATTGCATTATGTATTAATCCCTTATAGCATTGTAGAGTTAGAAGACACAGAGGTGGGAAATGAGAAGCTCCGGTTTTAAGCGGGAAAAAACAAAGGCAAGAAGTGAAGTGACCTGAAAATAGAGAAAAGTAACACAAAATAATACAGTGAATACTGCAATGACAATAATAAAGAAACTTAACTAGGGAACAGGACGAGACGTTAAGCACTTTGTGACTTTTGTCTGTGAAAAGCACTATATAAATACATTTTTACTTACTTACTTACGTGACAAACACAGGTGCTGCACAGAAAAACAGGAGGGAAGACCACAAAGACAAGAAGTGAAACAAACACGGGACACAAGAGGCAGGGCACTTCAAAATAAAACAGGAAACAAACTAAACCAAAACCAAGATCATGACAAATATCATATACTGGTTCCGATGAGTAAAATGAGCTGCCATGCTTGATTGTAAACCCTCCTCACATCCAAGCAACATGTGTAACATCAAAGTGTTGTTATTATGTAGGATAATAACCATACTTAATGGGGAAAGAAGCTGTAAAGAGTTCTTTGAATACTTTGCTGGGATGGATTGATTGTGATGTTTTAGTGAAATATTCACATTGTATGTGTTCAGTCCTGACCCCTAAGAAGTCAGAATATCAATGACATGGTTTGACTTGAGGCCTGAGTAACAATTCCTTACGTAAAGTGTTTTTGTTGCACTTATAAATTGCAATTCATTGTGTATGAGACTGTATATTTCCACCAATAACACCAACAGATAGACAGAGTTTTTCTACAATACTTCATCAATACACATATGTTGGGTATGCTTGGTTTTGTTACCTCTGGTAACAAAATAAAAGTGTCCCCACCTTTACATGTCCAGTTGTCACCCCTTATTCTTTTCGGTGTGCCACATAAGCTTGTTGCAGGTGGTCTTTAAGAGGTGAAAGGGAGGCATTGTATGGACATGCAGGCTGCCATAAGAAGAATGGAAGAAGGAGATCACAGGACTGAAGGGGTTACTGTAAAAGACAGTGCTGTATGTACCGGACATACAGTATGTGAAAACAATATGTGGCATTGTCTATTTTATGAAAGTACATTTTAACCAAACTAAGCTACAGTGTTTTCCACCTGAAGGACATCAGATGAGTAACATTTGAATATTGTTGATGATCCATTTCTCCCATTTTATTTATAAAAGCAAACAGCCATGATAGAGCAGCTCAGAGAACGCCAAGCCAAACCAGTGCAGACGTGCTGCATACCTTATATCGCATATCTTATATCTCATATCTTATATCTCATATTTTATATCTTATATCGCATATCTTATATCGCATATCTTATATCGCATATCTTATATCTCATATCTTATATCTCATATCTTATATCTCATATTTTATATCTTATATCTCATATCTTATATCTCATATTTTATATCTTATATCGCATATCTTATATCTCATATTTTATATCTTATATCTCATATCTTATATCTCATATTTTATATCTTATATCTCATATTTTATATCTTATATCTCATATCTTATATCTCATATCTTATATCGCATACCTTATATCGCATACCTTATATCACATATCTTATATCGCATACCTTATATCGCGTACGTTATATCTTATATCGCATACCTTATATCTTATATCGCATATCTTATATCGCATACCTTATATCTTATATCGCATACCTTATATCGCATACCTTTTATCGCATACCTTATATCTCATATCTTATGTCTCATATCTTATGTCTCATATCTTATATCTTATATCGCATACCTTATATCGCATACCTTATATTGCATACCTTATATCTTATATCGCATATCTTATATCGCATATCGCAAACCTTATATCGCATACCTTATATCGCATACCTTATATCTCATATCTTATATCGCATATCTTATATCTTAAATCGCATATCGCAAACCTTATATCGCATACCTTATATCGCATACCTTATATCAAATATCTTATATCGCATACCTTATATCTCATATGGCATACCTTATATCTCATATCGCATACCTTATATCGCATACCTTATACCTTATATCGCATATCTTATATCGCATATCTTATATCGCATACCTTATATCGCATATCTTATATCTCATATTTTATATCGCATACCTTATATCGCATATCTTATATCTCATATTTTATATCTTATATAAGATATAAGATATAAAAAAAAAATACCTTATATCGCATACCTTATATCTCATATCTTATATCGCATATCTTATATCGCATACCTTATATCGCATATCTTATATCTCATATTTTATATCGCATACCTTATATCGCATATCTTATATCTCATATTTTATATCTTATATAAGATATAAGATATAAAAAAAAAATACCTTATATCGCATACCTTATATCTCATATCTTATATCGCATACCTTATATCGCATATCTTATATCTCATATTTTATATCTTATATAAGATATAAGATATAAAAAAAAATTACCTTATATCGCATACCTTATATCTCATATCTTATATCGCATACCTTATAACTCATATCGCATATCTTATATCGCATACCTTATATCGCATATCTCATATCTTATATCACATACCTTATATCGCATACCTTATATCTCATATCTTATATCGCATACCTTATATTGCATATCTTAGCTGTGGGACTAAAGGTCGAGGAGCCGCTGAGAGATCTGTTCTTCACCTGCTTGGAAGCTACTTCCACACGGTTGCAGAGCTATACTGATACTGAGAGATAACAGAAGGAAGTGCTGCAGTTCAACATGTTACCTTAAAGAGAAGGATATAGAGGGAGATGCCTCACCTGGAGATCTCCAGGAACCGACCCCTCTTCAATGATAAGCGGAGGTGCACCATGAGATAAAGATCGGATTAATTGGTATCATCTCCGAGAGGTTGATGTACAGACCTTTGCCTCACCTCGGGTGATAGTTGTGGGCCTCCCTCAGAGAGGTGCTGTAGGATCACTATAAGAGGATTAGCCTTGTAGAGAGGTCGATCCAGAGACCCCTGTGTCACCTAAGTGTCCGGGCATATTAACACTCAGAGAGATAATAGCCTCTTTCCCGCTGCAAGGACAAGTGGGCCTCCACTGCATCCATCAGCAGTCAGACATTAACCGTCAGCCGCCAAGGGAACTCCTGCTTTGAAATCGATGAAAGCTGCACCTCTTCCTCTCCGACGGGAAGCTCAAAAATCTGAAAGGTTAGATCCTCATGAAATGGAAAGGAGAGTTGAATTTGGATGGGATTTGAAGGGGTTAACTAGACAAAACAGATATTAAGAACAGATGAGCACTTCATACACTCCTTCACACACTCTTACTTTCACACTTCCACACACTCACATTAGGGCGCAGCCTGGTTCAATCACAGCCCTTTTTACTCTGAGCTTCACAGGAGCAATTGAGGGTTAGAATGTAATACAAGACTGAAAGGCACTGGTGCTGCATTTGAAGCTACAGCCCAGTGGTCATCAGGTCAGCAATCTTCTCTGCTGGTTACAAGACCCAAGGAGGATCCAGAAAAGGGGTTTTTGAAGAGGCACTGAGTGGTAGGAATGTTGAGTAAGCCCTGGTAAGCCTTGGCAGGCCCTGCATGGCCTCGCAATAATACTCCACCAGGGCTTTGGCTGGCTTTATTTGGGCTTAGGTGCCAGTGGGTGGGTTTTAAATATTGCGAGGGCTGAACTCACTTGATCTCCATTTGCACACAATAGAACTCCTTCTGAGAGTCTACTGTTAGAAGAACACACCGCTGGAAGCCAGTAAGGGGCTCTGTGCACAGAAAACTGACTTCTTCATTTGTTCTGACATGTTTTCTTGGATATTTTATCTCACTTGTTTGTTTTTGTAAAATCATAAACTGCACTTAAAAGTTTTTAAATAACTCCTCTTGATAGTTTATAATAAAGTTTCTGGTGTGAACGCTAAGTAACTATACATTCCACATATTTTTTTTAAGCCTTTCAAATATGGTGACATATGCTTTTTGGTCTGATGTCCCTCATCAGGAGGAGTTTGTTTGCGAGCCGCCGATGATAACTCGCCACACGTCCAAGATGTTTGTGATGGAGGGTCAGGAGGTCAGCCTGCGCTGCAAGTCCATCGGAGATCCGGAGCCGTCCACGCATTGGGTCAGTCCTGAAGGAAAGCTGATCGGCAACACGTCCAGAACCGTCTGCTACGAGAACGGCTCGCTGGACATCCTCAAGGCTTCCGTCAAGGTAGAGATGGGGTTTTATTGTCATAGAATTTGGTTATGCTTGTGTTGATTATTTCTAAAAGTGTTGGTCAACTTTCTATGCTTTCTATTTTGGGGCAGCTGTAGCTCAGGGGGTAGAGTCGGTTTGCTTTTAACTATTTGGTTCTGAGGCGGCTCCACTGGAGCTTCACTGAAGCCCACTGCTCCTTATGCTTCAATGCAGAGGTCAAATGTCATGTATGTACCTGTATGACGAGTGCAATAAAGTTGAAAGTTGAAGTTTCATCGCATAGATTCAAATAGCCAAAACTTCTAATCCAATGAGTAATGTTTTGTGTGTAAAGTTTTAGACATTTATAAAGATAATTAAAACAACTCAATTTGACAGAAGTGCTTTTTGGAGAGATTAGAAAAACACTGTTTGGTAAATATTTTGAAATATATTGATTGGACAGTTTGTTTTTTCAGCACATAAAGACATACAGTAAATACCCCTCATCCTATACTCAGCACCGTCCCACCCAATCTCCCTCTCCCTCTGTCACTAATCGCCTCTGAAAGCTGCCGCTAACGTTAGCTAGCTTGTCAGCTACTACTACTATTAACAAACGTAATATTATAAGGTGCCGGTAATAGAGCAGCAGCTGCCGGTAATGTTAGCTACAAATGTCACGTAACCTAACTGATTATTTTAACAAACGTGATGTTATAAGCTCCCGGTAAGGGAGTAATGTACGTTTTGATTTTACAGTACAACATTGAAAACGAAAATGAATAATGGCATATAAGGGAGAGATGGAACACATATATAAATTACTTCAGATTGAAGAAACAGCTGTTAAATTGAAGCACAACATCAATAACTGCAAGTGCTATTCCTGCCTGCATTAAATGGTTAGCTGTTAGCTTGCGACCTAGAAAATCTTTGTTTTACTAGATTTGTCAGTGTTTATCCGCTTTGTCTTTGTTCAAATGGTTATTTAACTCCTAAAATTCTGTCAGGAATTAAGTGAATAAAAGATTCAAAGTCTGTTTATTATAAAAGTAAAAGCTAAGTTAAATTTTGGGTCTTTTCTTCTCTAATGATTTGTAGGATTCTGGAAAGTTCACATGCATAGCGTCCAACGCAGCCGGGGAGGCCACTGCTCCTGTTGAGTTGGTCGTCAACCCCTCGCCACACTTTGACCCAAAACTGGACCCCGACCCGGGGCCTTCGGACATCCCCACATCCATCAAGTCCAACGTCAGCGGCGGTCAGGCGCGGTCCGATCAGCAGAGGGTCAGTGTGTCGGATCTAACGTCCGGCTCTGCCACCATCAGATGGCCCCCACAGAACCACATACCAGGAGTCCGCATGTACCAGATCCAGTACAACAGCTCCTCAGATGACATCCTCATTTACAGGTAAGATGGCTGCTGTCCCTTGACAAGAAAAAACTGATCTGCACGTCCAAGCTTTTCTCCTGAATCTCTAAAACACGAGTTCAGACAGAAGAAGAGGACTAGTCAAAATGTAAGACAATAGCTTTCCAGCTCAGAGGATCCGAGTAAGACAACGATATACTGAAACCAGCAGTGGATCATGAGTAAACCTTTGAGAAACAAAGAACTGCGGGAAACACATTTCCCTCTCTGCTGTGGCCAAACATACTAGTGGAGTTCCATCATAAACACTACATATTAAATAATGGATTTTTTTTAGAGTAATCCATCAATTGTGGGAAAGAGCGCTTGTATATGACAATGACTTATAGGGAGAAAAAGAGTGGTGCATCTTTCCTAGGGAAAATTTAGACTAGAAATCCAGTTACTGCATGGTGGCTGACTAGGCTGGATGTTTTGATAAATAGAGATTATTTTAAATTTACATACTGGGGATTTAAATCCCTGTAAATAGCACATTGTCTTCATCAGTAAAATTAGCCTAAAACGCTTATTCAAGGCATACCCAAAGTAAATTGAAAGCTGTGCTTGAACCATTTGGACTGCATGCATGGTTTAGGTCTCTTTTGAAAGGAAACACTCTGAAGTCTTTCCCCAACTGTCAGAATCACTGTAAGAGCTCCTGGCATTGAGTAAAAGAAGTTTGAACACACTGAAGTAGAAGGTTTGTATTTCCGCCTGAATATTTCTTTGCAAACAGATGCCTGCAGATGACTATAGCTGCGACTTATTAGCTGGAACACTGCATGAAGCCTTACCTAGTCCAAGTTCAAATGTGATAACAATACCACAGAAAATGAATATTTTACACATTTCTAAGGGTATGTCTAGGCGATTTCCAAAAAAGGCCATTTGGAGACCCATGGTAACCATGGTTACATACCTAGGCTGTATAAAACGGTGTATTCATAATTCAAACTAAAGCTTATTTATGTTGAAATACAGTAATTTACAAGTTATTTCGCCATTATTCACTTTCCTAAATTCTCCAAAACACTGAAAAACCACACTTTGCATTTTACGCACGGACGCAGGGAGCAGACTCGCGGTCACGCAGTGACTTCCGTGTTGTGGCTGTAAATCTAACCCCTGAGGCTGTATATCGTCATGTTTTAAATTTCATTGGCTATACGAAGCCTCAGTCATCAGAGTGATCGGTTGCAATTGGCTTGCTCTTTACACGAAAGAAGAGGGGCGGGCACTTTCCTTCAACGCAGACTCTCGTTGTCTGTTGTAGGCTGTGGACAGAACATGAAGCTCCTGTTGGGTCAAGTGAGGTATCAATCGAAAGGTCAGAGTGCAGCCGCCATTTAGAGACCCAGATACCGGCAATGTTTACATGCAAACTGGAGTTACTACAGAAAATACATAAATAATTAGGCATATCTGCCGGCTAATTTGAAATGATGCAACATCAGTCCGTGCGTATTTATGGACGTAATAATGTGTTTTGGACTAAATATTTTACTGGATTGGATCGTCTGGACCTTTGCCAATGTAACAAGACCGTTTTTGTCGGAATGTTATCGATCGGTGGATTACTATGAGGCTTCATACGTGAGTTGCCTCAATTTTGTAATTGTTGGTTGGTGGTCTGACAGAGAGTTGATTGTACCTGCTGTTGTGATTGTATCTTGAAATGGTTTGCATCAATTGAATCACAAGAATCTTAGCTTTCCAAAGATATGTTGCATCAGTACCTACCTATACATAGCAGTTGTGTACACTTAACACTCCAAAGGCCCATGGGCGGGCCGTCGGAGTGTTAACAGGTTTTAAAGAAATAAAATCATCCCGTTCCACTCTGTGTCACGGTAACACACATTTTCTCCATCGTCAAGTTCCAGCTCTCCATTGAAGCTTTAAAATGTTCACACTGGGTGAAATATTCTTATCCGGATTTTTAAAAGACTACATACATTTTTCTAGATGCAGCAATTCTTTATGTTTCTTCATATATCAGGCTCTGTGCAGGCAGCTGTTTGAATGTAGTCTGCGGTGGCTTAATACCCCCACAGCAGAGGTTGGTAAGTTTTACATATGGCAGTCTTGTTAGAGGTCCCCAGGTCACTGCAGGAACAGTAGGAACAGCTGATTGTTTTTCTAAAAATGTGTGTGTGTGTTTTGTTAGGTAATTTAGGAGATGAGACGTATATGAACATTTGCGCTCTTGGTTATGTTTCTGCATTTATGTTTATGGGGTGTAAAAAAACATTCTGGGTGGAGGAAGTGAGTGAGTGTGATGCTGCATTCATGTAGTGCCGGAATAATTAAAAAAAAACAAGTTGCCAAAGGGGGAAATTAACGTGAACGCCCCTCAAGTCTGAGCAACAACTCAGAAAGTGGACATTTTGGCACACGGCTTGCTAAGATGACATCTTATTAGACAGAATTATAGCAGAGGCAAGTAAATGTTGGGTTGATGTTTCAAGTTTTTATTTATTCACGTATTGCATGTACATTTTTTCGCTTACATGTAATTTGTGACATGGTATTAGGTTATAACCTAAATAAATGTCATGGCTCACCTGATCCGTTTCCTTTGCTCTTCGTTGTCACGGAAATACTGAATACAGCTATCAACGTGTTGTTTCAACAATTTGAGCAATAAAATACAACACAACTTCTTACACGATGTTTCCACATTACGATGTTAAGCTTGTGAACACACCGAAGTGGACTTTTCGACTCTTGAAATGGGACCACCATCCGAGGAGCACGTGAATGCAGCATGAGTGTGTGTGTGTGTTGTGTGTGTGCTCCTTTCCGTCGGTCTTTGCTCCAAACACACATCATCCCTGTGTGAGTCGTTATCACCAAGGTCTTCCGCGCGTAGGAGTCTGTTTCAGGGTTTTTCAGGCTGTCAGTTTTTTTTAAATAAACAGTTCAGTGAGCAACAAAAGACGAGTAAGCTGAAGAAAAAAACAATGTGACTTGGCTTCAGGCAACAGATATCAGATCGGTTCAATTATTTATCTCACGAAACATTTTTTTTTTTCAAAAAGCTAAATTATGGATTTAGGATATTATCGTCATAATTCAGAGTTAAATGCATTCTATTTCTAAAAGGACACATCCTAAAACACAACAACATTACATGAATTCTAAGTGAGGTGTACGAGGTGTAGAGTCCACGCTGGATCAAACAGTTGTTAATGAAAACCCTAAATTTTCCTGTACCTTTTGGTGATGTGCTCTCGGCCAGGGATGACACCAGACCATATCAGAGCTCGGGGGGTCTGCGTGGAAGAGTCAGGACCCCCAGCAGGGTTCAGGCATCAGACAGGTGGAGACAAAGAAATCAGTGGCTGCTGGTGGGAGCCTGCAACAGACTGCTGAATGGAAAGAAAAAGATGTAGTGGCAGAAATATGAAAATTAATGAGTAAAGCCAGACAGAACATTAAGATTAATGTAATGTAATCATTTTCTACTACTTAAAACAAAGAATAAGCAGAAAAATGCTGAAAGGGGAAAGAGTCTATGCAGCAAAAATTCTTTGAACTCTTCAGTAGAAACACAAATACATCGTACAAAGATGCTGCCCAGAGAACATAAAATGTTCATGCAGTGCAAATTAGGAAGCCAGAAATCAGCTCAAACGATGATGTGATAATCTATAATGTATATTAAATGGTGCATTTTTTGAGGAGTAAATGAGCAGTGAAACTTCCCTGAAGGATTTTTTTCACCAAAACCCTGAATCCTCCAGGCAGCAGCTGATTTGCACATCCTAATCACCAGATGTGGATTTCAGAGCATGTTTCAGACTCGAGCTGCCAAGTGGCTGGTGGGGACCCTCAATCGGCCCGTGATAGTGAGTGACCGCTGGATGGTCCCATCAGCCACTTCAGCCAGCTCTGTAACCTAGCAACGTCATTCAGGATGCATAATTGAGTGTTATTACGAAGCATTTGGAGAGCTGACAGATGACAGTTTGAAATGTGTCCACAGCCTCAATTCTCATTTTGACCGAAAACCATTCGATTGGAGAGAACATGTGGTCAAGTCCGGGTGAACTGTGGGGGTGAGCTCATGATTTTTCCATAATTTGTTTTTTATCTCCACCCACGAGTGTGTATTTAATGCCCCGTTTGCCACATTGGACGCCGTAATAAAAATACGGCCAAGAGTTGAAGTGCCAAAAACACCGGTCTTCCCTTTCACTTAAGTGGCAGTGGTGCATATGGGATGCCGGGAAAACAAATGCAGCTGTTGCAACAGAATCAACTTTTGGACAACTCGACCATGAGGGAACAAAAGATGCAAATCCCATACAGTAGCTTGGTGTTTATTGGCCCTTAAGTGACACTCCCTCACCGCTGCACAACACTGGATATAGTTTGACTTCAGACTAAGTGACAAAGACCTCTTGAAGCTACAGTAATTATGACTATTGTCCACCTTGAGCAAAGGAGGAACAAGTTAGACGTTGTTGTGGAGCTTCCTGTTATCTTCTGGAAGTCCACATTAGTTTCTTTTGAACATGGGAATGATCATCCCCCGTGCTTATTCCAACAGTTCTTTTAACCATGATGGCGGACTTCTCTCAACTTTAACATAGTTATTTTATATAGTTATAAAGATGAGAAGTCATTGCTGAACCCTATCCATGTGTTTTTTTGTGCTGAAAGCTAACCACACCTTTACCACAATGGTGTCAGATCAGCAAATATATTCAAAACATTAGAACAATAGTGCTTTGTTCTTGAGAACAATTCAAAATTGTGATATATTTTGTCAGTTAATTAGGAAGACATGTTGTAATATCTCCAACAGCAAAAAGAACTACACTGTCTCATGCTGTGTTGACACTAAGCAAGAGGCTATAAGTCATTTTCAATGGACATGACATGAAGCTACAAACTGACACATGTCTCTGCGTGACGGGCGTGAAGCGCAACAATTTGAGCTGGCCGCAACCTCTTTCACTGCTCCAATGACACGTATAAGTGTCAACGAATCATATGTTTTTGTTTCACCACCTCAGCTCCCCTTGTCTCCACAATTCATGTTCCGTTATATCTTAAAAAAACGGTTGAAAAACGTATTCTTTGCGTCATCGAGCGCTATAGCAACACGTTAACGGTGACTCGTTTGCAATGTAGCTGAACTGAGTTGTTACAGTATTTACAACAGGTACTGCTTTTAACATTCACTCTACTGTGGCCGCCTCAAGGCACAGAGATGCTGCCTTCTAGTGCTTCAAAGGTCAATGGTTTTTCTGGCTCGGCTGGGAAAACCAGCCAAGTGAAATAAAACCGCTCTCTACACCGCCCGTTGTTCCCTTGAGCCCGGAATTTACACCCTATAGTTGCTCCAGCGGAGCCTCCATCAGATTTAGATTGGGTGAGTAAGGGTTGAGAGAGTGGGATCCAGAAAACAGTTCAACTAAAAGAGTCACAAGTTAGCATTCTTTCAGAAACAACATTTCTTTTTGGCAAATATTATTTAGCACTGGAGTCCAGAATCTAAGGAATATGGCTGAAATCAATGCTCTAATATTAATAACACTATTTTACCTTATCAGTATATATCACATTATGGCAGAAGTATGCATGATCACAAACTATCAAATTGATTGTGTCTATGTAAAAATTTGTATTGCACTATTATGTATTTCTAAATACACATTTTTTATAAGTTATTGGATGAAGGTCTCAGGACCCTGATTACGTTTCGTCTTTGATCAGAAACTTTGTCCCTGCTGGCCACCATACACGCTCTTCCATTATAAACAGGCAGTCAGCTCTTTGTGCTCCGGGTTTTTTGGCCTCCCTCATGACTCAAGTCAAAAGCACCCGTTTCAGCTCACAGTAGCAGTGCTTCTACTTTTGACTCTGAGAGCAAAACATTTCATAACACAAGTGGAGCTCTCTGGCAGAGTTATTGGCCTCTGCACTGTACACTGCAATAGAGGAGACTCACGACGCCCACTCTGCCCTCTCTGCCCCGCCTCTGCAGTCTGGTGCCTGGCTTTACAGAGACTCTGCAGTCAGAGCTCAACATCGCGCTCCACATCATCACATACTGAGGCACACGTTGTACTCTGCAACGCACCACATACATTGTTGTAATTACGGTACAGGGGCTAAACTCAGATGTATGTGCTTGTGACGGAATACTTGTGAAATAAGTTGCAAATGTCTTTTTCTTTAAATCATAAAAATCATTTTAGAATCAAAATGTAGAGAAGACTGCAACTCTAAACAACGTATTTGTTGACTAGGCGGATGCACAGACGCATGTCAAATAGTAGTATCTACATTTCAGAAGATGTGTGCCTCTATCAGCACCCCGACTCCCAAAATATGCTCACTGCTCATTGTAGATGTTAATCTAAGAGCTGAGAGGAAAATGAGGAATTAGAGGCTGTTGTATGCTATTAGCAGGCTGTAAACCCTTAAGAATAGCATGTCCATTTAAGGTGTGACATTTTCTGCGTGGTCTTCTTTAACAGTTTCGGAATACAACTGAACATTTAACTAAAGCCACAATCGGCCCCTAACCAACCCAACCAAAGTCCTTCTGTTGCCTAAACTTAACCACACACAGGACTCATGGCCTTTACACATCGGGGCATCAAACAATCACTTTACCCTGAACGGGACCCAATTTGGTGCTCGAGGGGGGGCGACAGAGTGTACACATGTAGTACAAATCATTTCTGAGAACGAATTAAATTATATTTTATGATATTTCAAAAACCTACGTGATGAAGAAATTCTGATCAAATGGACCATGTAACCTATTTTAATCACTCAAAAACATATATATATACACAAAGTACTTCAAGATACTACAAGTACTACCACAATTTCACTTATTTTTTGCCAGGAGAAGGCGAGCTATGTTCTCCGTTACCGATCCCAGGCACGACCTACGGCACTTTCACAGGCACACCGCATATCAAAGAGCACGAGGACTCCACACTGAATGCAACCATATCTTGCACGCGGCACGGTTTTCGATTTTTAGTGGCTGGAAATTCTGTCAATCACTTCATGGAACATACTGGTGTGTTCGAAAAAACCACCCAGTTCGAACAAGGGGTCACATGCTCAAATCCGCCCACCATAGGCTTAGTAAGCACTCCATAGACACAGACTTGCATGGAGGAGAGATATGATGACCCCCAGAGAGGTCAAAATGGCTCAAACAGATGCCAAACAGCTCTGTTATGATAGATTGTACAATATGAGTCATAAACAAAGTGAAATATAGTGAAATATATAGTTATATAGTATATAAAAGTACAATGGGGTTTGCTTCACTTTATTTACACCAAATCTTTTTGTGAGGCACCTGCACCCTTTGTGCTATGAATTGGGAATGTTTTAAGGCTAGCCAGGGCCTCATTTAAATTAAAGTGATTTTTCTTCAGGCGAACCTGGGAATTTTCCCTGTTTGCTGTGTTCTGTCTTCAGCTACTATTAACCAGTAACATATAGACAATATTTACTCATCTCAACAAATAAACTCACAATTCCTAGTGTTATTCAACCATCAACATTTTTAAAATAGACCTTGTAGTTACAGAATTATAGTCTTTTTAGTATGGGTTACAATTTTCGAGCAGAGGACTAAAAATAGGCCTAGGGGTTAAAAGGTTTTAAAAGATATACACTATAGTGCACAACAAGATAAAGGCTCTGCAGTACTAACCAAGAAGGACAACTTTGTTACTCCTTTCTCTCTTCACCTCCATTCTTACCTTTCACAATAAAAGCTATAGAGATATAGACTGCCTAACTGTTTCCCAGAAGGAACTCAAATCCACTCAGAGCATTTGGCTAAAAGGAAACTCAATAAAACAGCTGAAAGTAAAAAAGAATTAGCTCAGACAGACTGCCAGAAGCTGCTCTGGGTCAATAAGATCCTGGTAGTTGGTCGTCTGCCTGAACAAAGCTATTTTAAACTTTTATTGAAAAAGTGTTGCAACTACAGCAAATCGGCATTACTACAACAGAAACTGGAGAGAATTGGCAGTAGTAGATGATGAATGTGTCAGCTTGCACAGTTTTCAAAACTGCAATCTTATAACATCGTATCCTAAGACAATGTTTGCGTTATTCTTAGAGACATCTTGTCACACTTTTGTTAACACTAAATATCCTTCTACTTGGATGAGAATCTCTTGACATATTAACATAATGACATATTGGGCAACGCATATTTTACAATTGTGTGTCTGCTCAACGATGCGTATGATATCTTATATATTTTATGCGTTTTCCTACAAAAGTTCAGCAACACGTCCTTCAATCAGAGGATCGGCGGTTCGATCCCCGGCTCAGGCTCCACTAGTTGCATGTCAATGTGTCATTGAGCAAGACACTTAACCCCAAAATTGCTCCTGTAGCTGTGCCTACGGTGTAGAAATGTGATAGAATATCAATTGTAAGTTGCTTTGGATAAAAGCATCTGCTAAATGACTGTAATGTAAGTTAAACCAACAAAACTACTGAGAAAAAGATCGTGGTTTGGGTCACAATAACTTTGGAAGTGAGGTTACTTAAGCATGCAGGTTACTTGACAAATAACTCAACATTGACTTTGCGTTTCACACGGGGCACAAACAGTTATGTCCTGTGGGAAAGACCAGTCGTTTTTTGTTCATCCATCTCCCCTCCTGCCCATCCTGTGTGTTTTTTTTGTGGTCTTCATACTTCCTGGTTTATGATTACATGGATTCCATACAAAGTGATTCATAGGTATACGAACGCTGTGTGAGAACAGCCTGCTGCACAACATGTGCCATTTTGAGAGTAGTACACTTGGATCAAAGTGTTCAAGAAGAGAGTCTGCAGCAGACCATTTTAAATCTACATGAGGGAGCTCTCTGCACCTCTGCATTCTCAGAGCAGTGACAGTCAGAGCAGTGAAGGAGGGAGGCACTACTGTAGGAGTGTGTCCACCGTTAGAACAAGTAGACAGATACTGACAAACATTTTGTTCAGATCCTCATGCGGACAACAAAGTGAGAACTGCAGTATCAGCAAAAGTATTGAAACCTGCGATATCTGTGAAATCTTACCAGTTCTTGGTCAAAGACACCTCCACCCCACATTGTTCTAAAAGTGCGGATGCAGTCAGCTTCCCCGAAAATGGCTCGTCCAAACTGTGCACGGCCTTTTTCTAACCTTTATCTTTCCAGGGAAACCCGAGTGAGCCGGCCTGCTGTTATTCCCCGGCTTGCTTCAACATTCACATTTGGGAGCTGTCCAATACTGCTGAACTGCATTAACCATGTGAACTGAGCAGCCGCAGTCAGCTGGTGGTGCGGCAGCAGCAGCTCTGTGTTCATCGTGGAGGTTGTTGAGGGATGGCGGGAAGCGAGGAGGGGTTTTGCTCATTCAATTTCCCAGCCGCTGATCTTCCAGTCCGAACCCTGCCGGCTCTTCCCTGTAGGCCGCTGCTGCCCTATCATAATGGCGTGACAAATGGGGCAATGAGATTTTTAGAAGTTCAGTGACCGTCATCACGGCTCTAATTTCTGCCCGTGCCACAGGGGAGTACAGTTCAGCTGAACAAATTATGCATTACACATGAAATAGATGTAAGAAATCTTCTCCAGGTTTTTTAAATTGGGCACAAATCAACAGATGTGTCCTCTCCTTCTAGCATAGCCTGTCCTCTTCTTTCCCTTTAATCTGTAACATGAGGAGAAGATACACAGCAACGAACATCACTACAGCTCACAGTATTCAGTGAAAGACTGACTCAAATGTAGCTGCACAAAAAGAAATGTTGGAGACAGGAAATAAGGTCAAGGACATGGGTGCTGTAATTTAACAACGCAATGTTCATGTCCTTTTTTGAAGAGATTTAAAAGTTTTCTGAATCAGTTCATTCTATTCTACTGGGGAAAAAATGTAAGGAAGAATTAAATGTTTGGATGAAGGCTGTGATATATGTAGTTAATAAAATAATGATTTCACTATATACTATACTATTTGGTGAGAAAACTTTCTGTCCGTTATGTAATAATAATGGTTCATAAAGAGATGGTGTGAAATTGCTTAGTTTTAAGTCAAAACCTTCACATTTTCTTAGTACCTCTAAACCCACTATTTCCTATTCTATATTCACTGTAGAAATAATGAGGAACACGTGAATAAGGAAAGTATATTATACATATATATATATATATTAGGGCTGCAACTAACGATTATTTTAGTAATCGATTAATCTGTCGATGTATTTATTACCCTTTATTCAAAAACAGAGCTGACAGTGCAAATTCACAGTGCAAAAAATCTTCAGAAAATGCACAAACAGGTTGCTCGAACATCCCTGAGCTGTTAAAGTAATAATAATAATACAAAACTGGACTAATATCAGGAGTGGGGTTCAGCGGGTTACCCACGCCTCTCGGCGAAGGGTAGACACCCGCTGATCCACTCAGTGTGGTGCGCGTGCAGCCCCGGACATCTAAGACCATCACAGACCTGTTATTGCTCAATCTCGTGCGGCTGAACGCCACTTGTCCCTCTAAAAGAAGCTGGACCCCGACCGCACGGGGCCGCGTAACTAGTTAGCATGCCGGACTCTCGTTCGTTATCGGAATTAACCAGACAAATCGCTCCACCGACTAAGAACGGCCATGCACCACCCACAGAATCCAGAGAGAGATATCAATCTGTCAATCCTTTCCGTGTCCGGGCCGGGTGACGTTTCCCCCGGCCGTCCCTCTTCATCATGGCCCCAGTTCAGAGAAAAACCCACAAAATAGAACTGGAGTCCTATTCCATTATTCCTAGCTGCGGTATTCAGGCGACCGGGCCTGCTTTGAACACTCAAACATCTCCGCGACTTATTGGTTGGCGTTATGATCGCGCGACACAACGAATCGATAATGAAATTCGTTGCCAACTCTTTTAATAATCGATTTTATCGATTCGTTGTTGCAGCCCTAATTATATATATATATATATATATATATATATATATATATTATATATATATTTATATATATGCAAAGTCACAAAATGTTCATCTACTGAGTGAGTCTGCCAAACATTCACTGAACGTATTTAGTATGTTCTTCTAATTGTGTTCAGGCACTTAAAGCACTGGTTCAGGTGAAGAAGGATTGTGGTCATTAATGAAAGTCAACTGTGACCTGAAGCACAAGTCACAATGTGTTTACTTTATAGACATTTAACCAAAACCACAATCTGTCCCTAACCAACCTAATCAAAGTCTTTCTGTTGCCTAACCCTAACCACACACAGGTCTGAGGTAACAAAATCTTAGCAGCAATTGAGCCATCGCTAAGTCCCGCCCCTCGAACTCAGCCTGGCCAGTCATAGCATTGTCCAGCTCTGACCAGGGTCTGACTATCTGGCTGTGCTCCATAGATGCAATTGTTTCAGATTTTGAATTTGGAGCTAGTCATGGTGAAATGTCATAATAGTGATAATCCTTACCCAGAGAGGTTGGAAGGACATATACTTGTCTAAAACGATATGTTTCTGAGTAAACCTGTGGAGCTAATATTAGCAGAGTACATTAGCACATCCTTGACTAGCGTTAGCATTTCTATGCAGGGAGTGCAGTTAGTGACAGTGTGGGCTCCATGGTAGGTCTGACAGCTTGACGGAGTGACGGGGGGCGGGGCTTAGCGAAGGGTATATGACATCTATTTTAAAATGTATTTGGCAAAACAAGTTAGTGGTGCATAGAAGCAGAGTTGGTAAAACTGTAAATCTGAAGTAGACCAATCATTTTTCAGAAAAAGGAGCAATTCGGGTCAGAAAAGTTTGAAAGGAGTATGAGAGAGAGAGAGAGAGAGAGAGAGAGAGAGAGAAAAAAGCTGGTTTGGGGGTGCAGTCAGACTGCATGGTTTCCATCAGCACCTCCTCCTCCTCTGTTGGTTGTTTTCTTTTCTTTTTTTTCATCTCAGTTTCATCGCACTCTCAGGTTTTCAGCTAAACGTGCTGCGCTGGCAGAAAAGTCGTGAACCGAACCGTCGAGATAACAGATCGACATGTCCTCATCTCCCCCCCCCCCCCCCCTCTCGCTCTCTCTCTCTCCCTCTGTCCCTCCCCTCTGTGCCTGTTGGAGGGGAGGACGAGTGGAGTTTTATTTTTACAATGTGCCATCCTTCTTTTTCAGTTTTGCCTCAGGGTAAGAATAACCTGACCAGCTTTATCCTTCACCTCTCTCTCTCTCACACACACACACACACACACACACACACTAAGGATTATGGGTCCAGGGAGAGATCAACCTCTTTCAGCACCAGGAAATGAATCTATTGATTCCCCCTCCTTTTAATATTCTCTTCTGCTCCTCTTTCTCTTTCTGTCCAGAAACGGAATATGTGTGTCTGCATAAAATGCTTTATAAAGCTTGGTGTGTGTGTGTGTATGTTTGTTTGAAGAGTGTGTGTGTGCATTTTAATTTGTGCGTGTGCCGGCTTTCTAACTACCATCCTGCCCGGCCCTCCAAGGAGAGAGATTAAAGAAAAGAGAGAGGCAGAACGGAGAAGTAGAAAGACGGAGGGAGGCGGTGATGGAGGAGGGGTGGCTTGATGCAGTGCTGTGAGTAGGACAGGATTTTTCTTTGACTCAGTCGATATAGGTGGAAGTGAAGGAGGAAGGAGGGAGGAAATAAGGGGAGCAAGGGTGCAGGAAATGACAGCCGATCAGATTCTGCTGAGATGATGAGGCATCAGCTTTCCTCTTCTTCTGCTACACCTCTCTTTTTTTCTCATCCTCTATTTTTCTATCACTCTATCAGTGCGCAGACCTTTTAGAAAGTCACTGTAATGTCATCTTTCTTCTCTTTCTCTTCCATCGCTCCATCTCCCAGTATCACCTCCGTGCGTCCCTCCTGCCCCTTCCCATCTTTTTTTTTTCCTCCTCTCTGCTCTCCCTCCATCAGCCAAATGTCACGTTGTCACGCTCGGTCTCCAGTTAGCAAAAACCTCAAGTACAGAAGATGACAGCCGGGCTTTTAGGCCAAGACCAAATCAAAAGGTTTTCTCCGCTGTTCAGACTCACAGCTTGGCTCTCAGTGTCATTGCTCCAGGCGGCAGGGGGTCGGATC
This sequence comes from Pholis gunnellus, assembly GCF_910591455.1. NCBI lineage: Eukaryota > Metazoa > Chordata > Actinopteri > Perciformes > Pholidae > Pholis > Pholis gunnellus. The sequence continues at coordinate 3,753,381 of NC_136535.1, read as the reverse complement.
TTACATCATCTTCGCTGCTTCACAAAAGTGAAAACAGTCATGTTCAGAGTTTCCCATGTCAGCGAAAGACATTAGGAATTATTCTGGCTCTAAGAATGGCGATGTCAGACAGTCGTTCCAGCGCATGTACAATGAATTTTAGCTTGAAATGTCCACTTGTCCAATACTTTAGTTTAGCCCCAGTTGTACCGTGAGGCTAATCCTAAGGTAACTTTTCATTTGTATGTCACTAAAGTCAGAAAAATCAGCCATGTCTCCTAAAAACTACATTCCCCCACAACAAATGTGCATTGTGAATTACATGTCGAGGGAAACAATTCTTCAACGTGAACCACGTGTTTCAAACTGTTTAAAACTAAGAACATAATCTTACATTTCCCTCGAAACGTTATTGAGGGTGCAGTTTAGTTTATGGAAAGCAGGGCTTGTAAAAATGTATGCATACAGTAAGCCTAATGTATACTAAAAGAAGAAATAAGAGAAACGGACAATAATTTACGTTCTTGTTAAAGAATTTGATTAAAAGGAAACGTAAATATATTTAAATATATGTATATAAATCAGTGGCGGGCCGTGCATTTTATACCTGGGCCTTCTGTGCTGTCCTACTACAGTTGAATTACCTCCTAATAACCTCATTATGACTCATCAATCCAGCAAACCTGCAGCGGATCCACGCATTCCACCACATACACTACCGTTCAAAAGTTTGGGGTCACTTAGAAATGTTCTTATTTCTCAAAGAAAAGCACTGTTTCTTTCAATGAAGATAACATTAAATTAATCAGAAATACACTCTATACATTGTTAACGTGGTTAATGACTATTCTAGGTGGAAACGTCTGGTTTTTAATGAAATATCTACATAGGAGTATCTGGAGCATCACATTTGTGGGTTGGATTATACTCTCAACATGGCCAGAAAAAGAGAACTTTCATGTGAAACTCGCCAGTCTATTCTTGTTCTTAGAAATGAAGCTATTCCATGCGAGAAATTGCGAAGAAACTGAAAATTGACACGAAATTGTCTGGGTGACCCCAAACTTTTGAACGGTAGTGTAAGAGCACAAGCCATTCAAATACTATTCATAAAAACGACACGATAGAATGAACAGTAGTACCGTTACTATGTAAAAAAACTAACGCAGTTTGTCACTTACCGAAACTTAAAGAGTTTAATCCCAGTACATCGTTTCAGTTCCAGTAAGAAGTCCTTCTCCATTCATGGAGCCAGTGATGACAGTCGAGCCTCCCCGGTTGTATTTCGCCGGTCTGCTGCAGCAGGTTCGCAGCGGGGCCGGGAGCCCACCTCCACCGGCCGGCGCAGACCGCACACAAAGTTGGGGAGCTGTTTCCCTGCGAACATGTTCGTTGAGTTGTAGATCAAGTCTCTCCAAAAGTTTTCAAATGCTATGGTGTCCTCAGGTTAGCGTAGCATTGCTCCAAACCCAGCCATAAAATGTGCAACGCTTCTCCGACGCTGTCAGCAAGAAATACCGTTCATACAAATCCTTTTCCTGCTGAGTCAGGGCTGCCAGCTGTGGCGTTGACTGACCATTTCTTACAATGTCCAGCTTTTCCTGAAATGTCGTTCTTGAGAAAGGCGTTGTCAGTAACTCCGCCACTAAATCCGTTTCTCCTCCTTATTCAGCCATTGAGTGTTGAAAAAACAAAGCTAGGTACAAAAATAAATAAACTACACCAAGCAAAACCGTAAAAAATGTTATAATTTCTTCCATATCTTTCAATTTGAACTCTTACTCCTCCAACTAAGCTCTGCTGGCAAGTTAAGTTTCGTTTCACAATAGTCACGTGCTCACCCACTGACCAACCACAGCACACACTGCACCTCACTGCAGCGCTGCTCCTGCAAACTGAGCTGCAGTAGTAATGATGTAGTTGTAGGCCAGCTAGCCGCTCTGGCGTGTCAAAGAATATCAAACTAAAGATCTGATTGGTTGAAGACTATGACAATCAACAATATCGTCCCCATTCACTTAAACTGCACATGGATTCACTGGTGAGTCTGCAGGCCTGGGGCCTCTCTTCTTACCTAGAGACACAGAGGTGAAATCTGATTGGATAAAAGCTCTACTTAAAACAAGCTGCACTGGAAGCAGAGCAACTGAGGAACACAGTAGCTGTGCAATGAGAAAATAAATTTATAAAATGTTTTTATAAATTATGATACATGTAGTGTATTTAAGAAAAATTATTAAATTATAAAATAGCTATAACTTTGTGATTCTGTTTAGGCCAGCAGAGAAGGCTTTGCAGGCCCTGACGGCCCGCCACTGATATAAATGTACTTGAACCCGAGGTAGCACAGCGTCACCTGTGCCAAGAAGTGATGATGATGACAAAGAAGATGTTTTGGAGAAGCAGAATTAACATCTCAGTCATCTATTCTGTCCCCCACACAGCAGACCGGTATCTGTATCCGACACCATTATCTCTTGACCTTGCTCCCCTGCCTCAGTCACTTGTTCACCTTCCCTTTACCAAACACACCCACACATGTCTGCATGTGTGTAGCTCCTATAGGAAACCCAACCTGAGGCCACACTGACCTTTTCCTGCTAATGATGGCCGCTCTCTTCTCTGCCAGCCGTCTCTCTTTTCATCTCTCTCTTTGTCTGACTCACCCTCTCTGCATTGTATGGCCTGTCAGTTTTGCTCCGTCTCTGTTCCCATTCAAATCTCAAGCAAGTCCTATTCAGACTCATAAAGTTTAGAAAAGCTACTTCCATCCAGCTGAATTGTAGTCCATGTCTTTGTTGTGGTCTCTAGGTAAAGATAGGAAAATATGGCCTCTTGACATTCACTCCTCTTTGTTATCTAAAGATGTGCATTATAGTCAGAATGTCTTTTATGTTCTTGCACCACTGATCAGTGTCCCCCTAAGGCCAGACAATCTGGTCTTTCCTAGCAGGACCATTTAAGACCATCACCACCTGACCATCAACACTTAAAGGGTCAGCTCACCCACATTACAACAACATGAAATTAGATCCCGTCTCATCATGTAGTTTTTAACAGCCTCCGAACCTTCTGCTTCCAGGCTGGTCTCATCCAGCATTCGTAGCTATACCTGCAAAAAATGATGGGCCATAATTTTTTAGATGTCCCACAAAATAATTTTGTTTTCAAGCCACGTAATCATGAACAAGGAAAAGACCGCAAAAGCTCCCACAGGGCAAGAGGGTTAAAACGATGTTTCACTCAGAAGGCCGCTGATCGTTTCAAATGTGAAACGAGAAGTCACCGTCAATGTATTTATTTTCTCATTTAACTGGAGTACTTCAGTTACGGCACTGAGTAGTTTCCTGTGAACACGGAAGTTTATTTTGAAAAGACTGTATGTAACGAGCAGAAATGTTGTTATTCTGTTATTTTGTTTGAACTCACCCCTTAAATGCTGCGGTTTAGTGTATTTAGTAATAAACTCTGTTTGCTCCACACACGATGGACCGGTTATTGATCTCTTCGGAGCTGACATTTCATTTATCACCATTAAAAATGTGTATTCTGGAATAGCTTTAATTTCTTTTTATGCATGTTATTCTGCTAACAGGACTTGTTACATGCCACAAGTGTCCATGCAGCTATTTCCCTCAGTTAAAATATTTAATGTAACTTATTGTGTTTTCATCCTGCACACCAGTTTAAACATCATTCACTGCTCAAACAGACAGGAAGGACTTTTTGCTGTTTATTATTTCACTTTCTTTTGCTGCTCCTGTTTGTATTATCTGTGAGATACCAAACACAGGTTGTTGGTGTATTGAGTTGTGAAAGAGCCATCTTATTAGATGTGTGCCTGGACAGGTTCCATGCTTCTTTTTATTTATTTATATTTAATCCGTCTCTTCATCTACGCAAGGATGCTTGCTTATTCTTCCTCTACTCATCCTCCTCACCATCCCCCTCTCCTCAATTGATCCTGTCTAGTTTGTTTTCCTCTGCTCTCTTTCTTTCCTTGTTGATATTCAGAGGATGATGTCGAGAAAACTCACTCTAACCTTGTGTCTTGCTCAGGGAATTATCCATGTATATTTTATACCTTTAGTGTCCTGTGGAATCTCCATAAAGTCACCTTTTCAGGAATTGAAAGAATAGAAAGTTCTGTTGATGCTGTTGTTCAGACGTTGATTGACTTCACAATTAATTGTCGCGAATCGAGTTCCATGTTCCATGAAATGCTATTTGGTCATTAAACGGGTTAACTTTTTCTCATGGTGTTGGATTATTGGTGAGCTTTTCTCTCCGAGTCTCCTCGGCTCAGTGTCTTCAGATGGCTGACACCCTGGCAGGTGCTTCCCTCAGGTCCAGAACTAATTGTATAGCTCTGACTCACTGCTGTCAATTACACACTTGGCTTGTTGTCCGGCTCTCAGTAGGGTGTTGTCTTAGTACACTTTTGTTCAAAAAGCCTTTCTTGGCATGCTCCCATCATGCCTCTGTGGTTTTACAGTTTACGGGACATTGTTTGTCTTCAACAAAATGCTGTAATGTCACATGTTTCATTTGTCTTTGAATGCTTGCATTTGTCATGAGTGAGTCTGTTTATGTTTTATTTATGTTGTTGCCAGTCTGCACAAAGCCTCTTTGAAAATGTGATCAAATCAAGACATCAGACACATTTTTAGCCATCTGCATTAAATCATTTACATCACAGGTTATGTTTTAGAAATGTTTACTCATTTGTTATTTTTTGGGAGTTTGACACATTTTGAACCAAACACCATACATGTAGTCTTTTTTATATTAAGGACAAACTGGTTTACCAATGCCGATTCTTTTACAATTTAAATTCTTCATTCAAGGCATTTTCTGGTTCTTCACTTAACAAACTAAACATCAGTGTTCACAGTGATGGATTACACAAATCAGGCTTCAGAGTCTCATATAAGATTTTAATACCAGATGGAGATGAATAGAACCCAAAAGCTGTTACTAGAGAATATATGAAATGGGAAAGTATAACCACAATCTAAAACTGTAGCATACTGTTAAAAAGGGTCGACAGAAATGCTTAGAATACATGATTCGCATGGAGTGCCAATTTTTTTAATATAAATATTCAATCAATAAATAAACAAATATATAATTCAATAAAGGAATATGCCTACAACTTGAATAAATATAGCATTGAAAGAAACTTTGAAATAAATAGATGAGGCAACAAATATATAAATACATGTAAATATGAATATATAAATGAGTCAGTATGGTTCAATAAATAAATTATCATTAGTTGTGTCACGGGGTGTGGTGGAGGACTCAAATGCAGATATAGCCAGATGCAGTGTGAAATGGGTTTTAATGAGTCAAGACACAACAGGAATCTTACATGGAAATAGCAGAAAAACCAAGGACAAGATGAGAGACGAGGGTGGAAATCCGGCAGGGCGGGGCGGGGCAGGGCAGGGTGAGGCGGGGCGGGGCGGGGCGGGGCGGGGCGGGACAGGCAGACTGGGAAACCGGGAACAGGACGAGCCAAACGGGCGGGTTGACATGGCAATGATCTGGCAAAGTGTATGTTTGTGACTGGGGTCTAAATAGTAGGTGCAGCAGAGTGAGCAGGTGAGAGTGATGAGCTGATGAGGTGGGTGTGACTAACAGGTGCACTGAATGAGCTGATTAGGTGAGTGAGAGACAGAGTGACAGGAGAGAAGGGGCAGAGTAGTAGAAATTGTAATCGGATAAACGAGCCCCATTCATTTGAACAGATGTAAAATATGGATATGGGCTATAAATGTGATATTAGGAAACACAAATGAAACAAAACAATACATAAATAAAAATAAATACATTAGAAATTAGAATCATAAAATTGAATTGAATAAAAGCATTCCTCTGTAAAAAATAATAAAATAAAAAATGTATTTCTTTATCCAACCATATTGACTCATTTATATATTTAGATTCATTTATATGTTTATTGGCTTTAGTATTTATTTAGTATTTATTCAATATTGAATAAAACGTGTTCTAAATGGGACAGTATGCCTCAAACTTCAAGGACCTCATATACTTGAGTGGCTCAAGATTGTGCTAAGTACAATACTGGAGTAAATGTGTGTTTGTATTTAGTTATTTACACAAGCATGTTTTTAGCTAATCTTATTTAGTTTTTTCTGCAGCTTTTTTCTTTGTACCAGGAGGACACATTATGTTTCTCTGATGCCCCGACCAGGGCAGCATCATCAAGATTGATTCCAGTCTGAAAGGGTTTTGGGTTTGCCACAGCCATTGGTTCAGGTTTTGGCACAAAGGCTATGCAAAGATTACAGACATGATTAAAAAAGCACAATGTTGGTATGGTAAACTGGCAACCAGCAGCTGACCAACCTCCTCCTTAAGAGCTTTACTGACACCGTCACGCTACCTCCACATTTGTACGTGAGAGACAAGAGTGATACTTCTCACAGCCGTCAGCTAAACATCGGCCATTTAAGGCAATCAAACGAACGACAAGGGCTGTCATTTTCCATGTGAGAACAGGAACTCAATATTCATTGATAATGACCTTAAAGTTATTGATCTTATCCAGAGTTAAGTAGGAATGACGGCAGTGTCTTGTTGACAGTTAAACAGGATTACAGTGCAGCCAATACAGGAATCAAACCTGCGACCTTTACTCCACAGAAAATAAAAGATGTACGCGGGCGTTTCCAGAAGCAGATCCAAATACATTTCTCTCAGTTCAGCACTGTGTCATTTAATAACGGAACATAAAGTGAATGGGAGCTTACGGCCATTTCATACATATAGCTTGCAACCCGAGTGATGTGTTGGATTTAGTGTCGTGCCTCATATGAAATCCTGAGTGGCTCTATTTCATACGGCTGTGGCCACTGCATTATTCACAAAGCTGTCATGACCAGACGGAGAGGCACCACTTGAGTTCATGCTTCTCTCTAAATCCTATGTGGCGTTCAACGTATTTCATGTCATTATGAGCACTGCATTATTCACAGCCTTAAATGACACACACTGCTCTGCTGATGTAGTTAAACTGCAGTTAACTTGGATCTTTGCCTGATTTTCCATTGTTCAGGTTTCTAACTTGTTCCGTGCCAAAGGCAAGGGTAATACAGACTATAAAGGATGACTTTCACTGTCAGTACACTACAACTGCTGCTGTACATTTGAGTATGTCATAACTCAGTCTGCTTACAAATACACTAAGAAGCTGGGTTAACACAAGGACGTAAAGCCTGTTTCATGAGGCTTTTGCATACCAAGTCCGTATTCTTCCCGCCATCTGATTAAAAATCTTAAGACAAAAGTGAACACATTTTGAGGGCGCAATGGATGATGTCCCATCGGGGCTGATGAATGACTGACATTAGCAAGAAGCTATCGTTTAGTTGCCTTGAGCACAATCACTTCACTGTTGTACATCCTTGTTCTGGAATCACCTGGCACAATATTTGAATTGCACATCTCTATATTTTCTTTGTTTGTCGTAAAGTGCTTTGTGCCGGGAGATGAAAGAATGGAATCAATCGGCTTATCGGACGGCATCTTGGATGATAACGTTTGCATGTACAGGGGCTCTCAGTTTCGGAGTCGGTGTGTAAACGTGACACAAGTTACACAAGGTCGTATTTATTGTTAAATGTGCGACAATTTCGGATGAAAAAGATGGACTTGGCAAAAGTCTTTAATCCTAATGAGCCGAATAACAGTAAATCATTTGAGTGCCTTGTCATTTTTCACTCTAAAAGAAGAACAAAATAGGAAGAAACTAAATGTAATTCATAGATATGGATTTTGAAAACAAGTATACATCTCATGTAAGCAAGAAACATTCAGTACATCTGGTGGATCCCACAATCCAACACAACTGCATCTTTACCAAGTCCCTTCCTTTCAAACCCCACACCTCCAGTTGATGCAATCTTTCGATACATTTGTAGTCCAGAAGCCCAAGTTGAGATAACCCTCATTCTTTCGGACTTTACAAAACTCCTCTGGAGTCACAAAGACATTAGACAAATGTTTAAGTATGCCGAGTCACCATGATGAGTAATTTGACCATGACATGTAAAACCAGTGGAGTGACCCTAATGAATATTGCAAGGATGGTTGAGTGCATCTGCTCCTCCTATAATATATGTCATAATGCAATGGTCAAAATGAGAAATCTAGAAATCCAGCATTTGTAAACATTTTGGGATGAGCAAATAAAAGCAGTGTTTCATAAACAGAATAGAATCAAATTCCTTTATCAGCACTCCTGATGGTGCATTCACACATATCAAACTCTGGTACAATACAAAGACGAATAATCCCGGGTGCCTTTGCACTTCTTCTCCCTGTGTACCTCATCCCAGTTTATTTGTCATTTCGCTCATTTCTGGACGTGGACTTTTTGTTTTCACATTTCACTTGTAGATATTCTGTTGGCTTCTAGACCAATGTGATCTCACTGAGATACATGAAATGACCACAACCTCTCAACTGCGCATTATGTGGTGGTGGTGAACCAATTTGATATTTTGTAAATTAGCCTTCTAAAATACAATCTGAATGTATCCAATAGATCTGTCGGGTCAAGATGTGGTGCACTTTGTCTGCCCCACTCTTCTTCCGATCCCCAGAAAAAGTGAGGAAACCAAAATATCATTAAAAAGTTTTATTCAAAGCAGATCTAAAAGTAAGTACAATCAGAAAGAAGGTAAGATGCAAGATCAACTCTTCTGAACCCTATACCCGAGTGTTTCAATGGACGTGGCCGTCGGACAGCGGGCCGATGCCTCAACATTCACTCCCTTGGTTTCCAGTGCCACTGCAATAAAAGCATTCTATTAATAAATTACAATAAAAATTCAGTGATGTTCAACTTCTTTAGACTTTTACAGTGCTGTGAGAATTGTGTTCATAGACTTAAAGCAAACACTTGCTCTCAATATTTGAGCTTTAAAAGGACAGGCAGACAGACATTTTACTAAAACAGTAAATATAAACTATTACATTGTCCGATGATAAATACACAACTGTATACCTGCAATCTTATGGTCAATGTTGCTTAGACATTTTGTTGGAATCCAAAGAAAGTATGACTGAAAAGTTAACTTGCCACATTATGACACCAGGAACCTGAGCTGTACACAAACTTGCATTTCTCCAATAGGGTTAAGTAGAACCTGCTCACCCATTTTATACTCTCGCAGAGACGTGGACTTATGTGAAAGGTTAAGTGTAATGGCCTTCTTCACAGACAGGTTGTTGGGAGGCAGATCTATAGGACAAGAGAAACTGTCAGGCAGAAGCTCTGGAAATCTCAACTGTTCAAATAGTCACCAATATTCTTACCTCTCATTCTCCTCTGTAGCCCATTATCTCTGCTTTCAGTTGAGCCACCAACAGGCAAACAAGAGCCTATGGACACAGTAGTTGCTGTTCATCAATTTCTTTTGCAGTTTCATGGCACATAAGACAAACTTGTCACTGTTAAATGGCATTTCCAAAATTAACATACCTATATGTTGCTCTACTCAACAACCAATGTCTTGAATACAAGCTTCAAACAGAACAAATATAAATACCTTCGGTAAGCCAGACGGTCAGCACACAAATAAACAAGGCCCAAAAAGCTCCCATCACTTCAGTCACCAACAGAAAATGTTGCCTGTGCCACATGGCAGGTTAAATAACCCCATTGTGCAGGTGTCACAGCTGTTGCTAATCAGCTCTAATTGGCTCTCTCTTCAGAGAGTCAGTACTAGTTGAGATTCAGACCTTTCCTTTGAAATATTCATCTTTTGTATGCTTCCTTTAGGCAATATTATCAGAAAACTCCATAAGCTTTCATTGTTATGCAGATGATACCCAATTATATCTATCGATCAAACCAGACAAAACCAACCAGTTTGCTAAACTTCAAGCAGCCTTAAGGACATAAAAACCTGGATGACCTGCAACTTCCTGTTGTTAAACTCAGACAAAACTGAAGTTATTCTTTTCGGCCCAGAACACCGCTGAAATCAATTATCTAATGATATAGTTTCTCTAGATGGCATTGCTCTGGCATCCAGCACCACCATCAAGAATCTCAGAGTTATCTTTGATCAGGATATGTCTTTTACCTCTCATATAAAACAAATTTCAAGGACTGCCTTTTTTCACCTATGTAATATTTGAAAAATCAGGCATATCCTGTCTCAACGCGATGCAAAAAGATTTGTTCATGCATTTGTTACTTCTAGACTGCAGTTCTTTATTATCAGGCTGCTCTAATAAGTCTCTTAAATCTCTCCAATTGATTCAGAATGCTGCAGCACGTGTACTAAGAAAAACTAATAAAATATATCATATTGCTCTTGTATTAGCTTCTCTACAAAGGCTCCCTGTAAAATCAAGAACCAAATTTAAAATCCTTCTCCTTACCTACAAAGCACTAATTGACCAGGCACCGTCATATCTTAAAGAGCGTATAGTATACTATTACCCCACTAGAGAGCTGCACTCCCTGAATACAGGGTTACTTGTTAAGTCTCAAAAAGTAGTATAGGAGCCAGGGCCTTCAGTTATCAAGCTCCTCTTCTGTGGAACCAGCTTCCAGTTTTCCAGGCACATAGACACACTCACCACATTTAAGAGTAGGCTTAAGACTTTCCACTTTGATGACGCCTAAAGTTAGGGCTGGCTCAATCTATAATAGCCCTGGTGTGTCTCTCTTTAGTACACAGAAATACACACACACACACACACGCTCATATACACATACAGAGTCACATACTCACACTGAGGCACTTTTCTGTAGAGACACTATCAATAAGATAGACACTATCTATCTTTTTCTTTTTCTTCTCCCTCCCTGATTCCCTCTCTGAAACACACACACACACACACACACACACACACACACACACACCACACACACACACACACACACACACACACACACACACACAAACAAAAGCCCAGCGGGTCAGGCTAGGCTTTATAATTCCATTTCTTGTCTCGTCACCTCTGCTCCAGTTTTGATAAATAGGTACTGCCCTGCACCGGCTGACAACTGAATAATATATAGGAGGCACACACACACATACACACGCACATAGAGGGCATACACAGACCCACAGGTACACACACACACACCTGCAGAGAAACACAAATCTAGAGAGAATACAGGTGTCAACACAAATATAAAGACACACACAAGCACACACTCTCTCTTGGTCTCTCAGATCCAGTAGTAATCCATAATAAATGACAGTACCACCAAAGCAGATTGTACGAGGTTGACACCGTAAGTATGATCATTTGAAATGTTTAAAGCTGCATGAAGGTAATACAGAAGCAAACAGTTGCCTACTTGCACACCCAGCAGATGGGGGCATAATTGCAGCAGAACTATTTGCAGATGTCTGCGGAGAGTTTTGTAACTGAATCTCTTAAACACATTTACAAATCGGATCATGCACACACAGATTGAGATACAGTTACACAACTCTTCACACATATTTAGTTAGTTTAGCTCACGAAACCGTTTTGCTACAATGATGACTCCATACAGACAGGATTATTCGTTCGGAGTGGTGTTTGCAGATGTGGGATGTGGGTCGTTGGAGTCCTGAGTCTTAAACAAGGCTGTGCTCTTCACCAAATATAATACCATTTGTGTCTGTCATATTTTACCTGCACTTTTTTTGCATAGTGTAGTTTGTTTTTTGTTGACCAGAGTGTATTTTTTGTACGCAAAGAAAATATTCTTTGGTATCATTTTTTAACCAACTGCCGTTCTTTATGGTTCTATTCTGCAACTTCATCGGATGCTGTCCAACTGGTTCAAACTAAGTGGACCCAGGGAATCAAGTGTCGACTTTCTGGTAATTATTTTTTAAAAATCAGGAAATTAATTGATTCTTGGAACACTTTTTGAATAACTGTTTAATCTTTGGACTAGGGGAAAGGTGTCAAGTATTTTCAAGTCAAAAGGCTCAAGTCCGACTGAAGTAACGAGTCATAGTGTCAAAGTCCGAGTCGTCTAAAGTTATCAAATTTGTGACTATTATGACTCGAGTCCACGTCTCTCGATGTCTTCCTGATGAATGCAAGTCCAACATTCTTTAACCACTGGTTTAGGAGTGAAGTCCATATTTAATAACCTCCATATTCATGTTCAATGACGTGAATATAAGTATTGTCGAGGTACAGTAAGTAAAGTAAGGGTGTGGAGATCAGGGTGGTGGAAGGACATGATATAGTAACCTAAACATATTTATGGTTTATTTGCCATAAGGAAAATATTTTGCAAACCATACAGCACAAAATTTGGCACATGCAGATATTGTCGAAATAACATTTGGACATCATCCAGTATTTTGGAGAATTGTTCAGCATTACTGTTGGCCTTGTATTTGTATTTCTCCACCAACTCCTGAGGTAAATATCTTTCTCGGCAGCTGCTAAATGCACATTAATGGACTTTTGGCTTTTTCCCGCGCCAAACTATCGTTTCTATTTTCAAAATCCACCATGGGTCAACCTCTTCCTCTTAAACCAGGAGATGTCCTTATGTCCACCTTCCTGCATGTTTGTGTTTTTCCTCCAGTGCGTGTGTGTGTGTGTGTGTGTGTGTGTGTGTGTGTGTGTGTGTGTGTGTGTGTGTGTGTGTGTGTGTGTGTGTGTGAATCAGCGGCTCCAGTAATCTCGGTGGTTCAGAGGGTGGCCTAGTTCACAGCTCCCATGTTTCTCCGCTCAGTTATCATTTTATCGATAACATCTCCCGGAATACTCTGTCTTTGTTCTTTTTTCCCCTCAGTTCTTTTTACAAGCTGCTCCCTCGTCTTTCCTCCATCACTATTCCAGCTCAAATTAGTTAAGGAATCAGGGCCGACTCGTGATCATCTTAAGGGAGGCACAGTTAAAGCTTTTCTGCTGCTTTTGAGTCTGAACAGCCACCGCGAGGCTAGTTTTCTGCCACCCGCAGCGACTTTGTTTCAGAAGTTTCAAGGTTGAAACCCTCACTTCCTGTTATGGTGAAGAGGGACACGACTGACGAGTAGATGTTACATTACCATATGTACCATTCTGACAGTGGAGACACTGTCCATGTTGATGGAGATCTCTGCCCACCGAATTTCTGTTGTTGCTACAACGCTGGCGAGAAAAGCCGCTGACAAACCTACACCCCTCACATGTCCCAGATTCAGACAGGCCCATCCCAACTGTTTATCTGCATGCGTGAGGACATACAAGGTGCCACATGGGAATAACACGCTGTCATTGGTCGACATCGTCTAGGATGCAGCTCCAGGGAAGAGAGTCTGGAGGTAGCCGGTTATTCTGGAGAAATAATAAAACCTGTGAGTCACATTCTGGAGCCGTTTACTGGCGGACCTCCAAGATGACTTTTACTTTTGAAAGTTAAAACAGCAACAGCGAGTTAGCAGAGCAGCTGTAGCAACAACAGTTCTGTACATGTGTTTCTGCTCAGCAGGTGTTTACGAGCACATGTCACCGCCCCCATATGAAGCACCGCCCTAAACACTTTGCATTGGTTCTGCTGTACAGGTCTCTTTTAAATCTCTATCATTGTTTTCACCCAGTTTTAGCAACAAAACCAGGGAGCTTGTTTTCAGCCTCTTTTTGCAACATTTGCTCTTCTCCTCTCTTTCTACTATGAAAGTGGAAATGTGACATGTTGTGTAGGTTGCCATCTGCTGCTTTTGCAAAGCAAATATTTGACCCATTTTTCCAATAAAATGTGCAGTGTAGTGTATTACAATATTATATCAAAACAGAGGTCGACAGGTTGTGGACATTCAAAACGTGTGCTAATACAATGTCTTCAACCAAAACACCACAGAGGTTTTAGTTCCACATTTACACTAGACAGGGTTTTTGTTCTTATTGTATGATTTCATAACTTTATTGAGCATCATAAAGTTCTTTGTCATGAAACCAAAACCTTTTCCACACAGGCTCATATTCATACCATCAAATGTCTGTATGAGGTTCAATAAATCAGGTATAGATAACATCAGTCCAGTTTCCTGTGAAATTGAATTTGTAATGAGCTGATTAGTCCAAATACATTTTTTAATAATATATATGTTGTGTGAGAATGTATGTGTATAAGTCAGCTTCCAGATCAAGGATGTGTATTTATTGTTTCGTGACATATTTTAATAATTTCATAACATGCATCATCCTACTCATAAGTTCTGCGTCGGTGCTGCTGAACATGTTCAGAACAGAAACATTGCTGCTACAACGCAGAGTGAGCTAGTTGAGCGTAAAGCTGGAGATAAGTTTGCCCCAAAGATCATCTTTTTTAATCCGATATTAGATATGGTATGAAGCGATAGTGTCAGGTCATGAGCCTACCATTAATATGGATTCTTGTTTCCAGCTGTGAGAGGTGTGTAGTAGGCTGTGTGAACCAATCAGGACAGACAGCAAAGAGACTAAAGTGGAACTGGAATAAATGGCAAAAATGGGTGTGCTGCTTCAGGTCAATATGTTTTTAACATTTGTTCAGTACAGTCTCACCTCTCGTCATCTCTTGTTTCTGTCATTTCTGTCTGTGTTGTGTCTCATCTTACCCTTGTTTCTCTGCGTCCTCACTTCTATATTTTCACACCCTCACCTCCGTTTCCATCTTCTCTTTCTGACCTTGTCCCCTCCTTCTCATCACTTCTCCTCAGCGCCTTCTCCATTGTCTGCCTTCTCTTTCCCCATATCCGTCTTCCTCGCCTCCCCTCTCTCTTTCATCCCACTCTACCTTGTACCATTTGATTTTCAAGTTGAAATTGAAATTGCTACAACGTCCTCCATTGCCTCTTCTCCTCTGCTCTGTCTCTCTTTCCTCTGTGTATATTCTTTCCACCAGTTTTCTACCTCAAATTCAATCTTTAACTAAACAATTGTATTGGATCTCTACCTCTGACTTCTTTTAGAATAGAAGTCATTTCAAACAGCAAAGCTGCAACATCAATACAATAATCTAAACATGTGAGCATGAGGACTATCGGGGATTGATCAGATAGAGACAGAGCGATTAGTGACAGGTCTTTTGATTAAACTTTAATTAAAAGAAGCAAACATAAAAATCAACTCTTCAAGTAGTGGAGGTAAAAATGTAACTTCAGTGACACTCCAAAATGTCTAAATAAAATATGACCGTACACTCTGGATAACAGAAGATCCATCAAACATGAGGTCATTTAATATAAACTCAAATAAAATTAAAACAGTCATAGAAAACCGATGTGTAACAATCCTTACGGCCCTGGCTCCTAAAGATTCTGTCCTCATACGATGAAACTGCATTGTGAATTATGTTTTGAGGGAAACATATTTAGCTGTGACTAACGTTTGCTTTTGATGTATCACAAATGTGTTTTAAATGATTTCGCAAAAGTGCACATTGAGAGGAGATCAATGTGGAGACTGCTGTTCTTGTGACCAAAATTATTATTATCAACATCCTCGAAATGTAATTGAGAGAGCAGTTTATTGTACAGGACCATCATTTTGTAGGAGACAGGGTTGACAGAGCACTATCTTCAGCGCAATGAATTTGTATGTCATTTAGAAACACATTACATGAGTCAATGTGCATGCAAGTTGATATTTTGCTCTGTTGAAAGGCATCTTTTATTCTATTGACTACGTTTTATTCTGGCAACTGGGTCGCCTCTGAAGACCTTGGACTTTACTTGGACTCGTGTCAAAAGACTTACAGATAACTCCGGCATTTATATGTAGGACAAGCTGGCAGAAAACACAAATTGTATTTGCTGCTGGCAGGGTTCTCTTTGTGAAGCTGCATTGTTAGAGCGTGGCTCTGAGATGGCAAGTGACAGTGAAGAGTTGTGGTATTTTCTGATAGTTTTGATAACGGACAGAATAACCCATCCAGCACGACAATAGAATAGGTTTTTCCCAAGTTTTGGTAATCATAAACTTATTGCACAAGGACAAAATTGCTTGAACAATTCGTGGAGACAGAGAGAAGTTCATTTATGTCAGAATTCAGTTCCTTCATTCTGTCTGGTTGAATGGACAGCAGCAAACCTCTTCACCGTCTGTCTCCACTGTCCTCCACCAGCTCATAATAATTGCCGGAGTCACAGTGAAAAACCAAATAGAATTTTGCTCCTGTGGTTAAGCTCCATGCCTGTAATTACTGTACCATTAATATGGGAATTTCTGCACAGAATATTAAAAGGTTCATGAGATTGATGCTCTGACCAGCTAATCTGACCTCTGCAGCGGGTGCTCCTGTGGTTTGATGTGGATGTCCAAATGGGAGTGATGAACTCTGACACCCAGGAATGATCTTCTACAAAGAAACATGTGTATGCAACCCAGTGGCGGGCCGTGCATTTTCTACCTGGGCCTTCTGTGCCGTCTTACTATAGTTGAACCACCACAGCAACGGGTTATTATTTGTTTAGTGTAAACATCTCATATTCACATAACGCTGCAACATTTGACAAGTGAAATCAAATGTTACATGAAGCTCCACACCTACAAATACACTAACAGCAGAGTGCAGATACATGAATACGCGCATGATGGGATGCTTCGTCATTAACAGACAATGCATATAGTAAAATCAATGTAATTAACACAATGACAAGAACAAACTCACAAGAACCAGTCACATTTATTTACAACAAAGCATGACAAATCAATCCATCAAAACTGCGGCACTAAAACACCGCACACTCAAGAGCACGGGCCATTCAAATATTATTTACACCAGAGGGAACAATATTAACTATATAATAAAAACACAAATTAACACAACGCTACTGCAGATGTAAAAACACAAAAGCAATTCACTTACCAAATGCTGTTCATTATTTACAGACAAAGTCCATCCTCCTGTCTTTGTTTACAAACAGTTCAATGACGCGGTTGTACAGAACATCCGTGCGTTTCAGTTCCAGCAAGAGGTCTCACCAGTTGTGTTTCTGGAATATGTTTTGATGCATTTGAGGGCTGAAAATGTCTGCTCGACAGAGGCAGTCGATATTGGGATCGTCACCGCCAAACATGCCGGTGTGTAAAGTTGACGCAGTAAGGCCAAGATCCTCCTTGTGGCACTGGCACCGCAGTGGCTAGTCTGTGGCAAGTGTCAGTCAGGTGTCACAACAGCGGCAAGCGAGCAGCAAGCGAGCGGCACTCGTTCGGCACCCGTCAAGAAGCTGCACGGGCGGAGCCACATTTTCCTTTTACTTGCTGGGTCAAGGCTGCTAGCTGTGAGGTTAGCCGGCCCTTTAATACGATTTCCCGCTTTTCCTGAAATGTCCTCCTCAAGAAAGGCTTTGTAAGTAACTCCGCCACCAAATCTGTTTCTCCTCCTCCTTCAGCCATTGAGTGTTAAAAAAACACAGCTAGGTAAAGAAAAAAGAATCTAGACCAAGCAAAACGCTAAAAATGTCATAACTTCTCTTACATATGTTTCAACCTGAACTCTTACTAAATATTAAGATCTGCTAGCTAGCTTTCTGTTTGACAAAAGTCATGCTGGCCCACTGACCAATCACGGCGCACGTTAATGCTGCGCTGCAACCATCTGGTACCGACCAAGGACAATTTGGACCTCCAGCGAGACAGTTTAGCGAAGAGAGTGTCGTGGAATGCACTTCTCAAAAACGAATATAATGAATGCTACACACGTTATATATTGACTTTAACGAAGAAATTCTGGGTAACAATATCATCGAAGCCATTTTACACACTGCAAACACAATTATACACAAACTAATATAATCAACGAGAAGATGTACCACAATATCACGTATTTGTCGCCATGACTCTGCGAACTATGCACTCCGTACAAAGCTACTACGTAGAGGACCTCGGGCCTCTCTTCCATAGAGACAGCATAGGGGTGAAATCTGATTGGATAACAGCTCTCCTTAAAACAAGCTGAGTTGAAGCAGCGTTGCAGGCTGGAAGCAGAACAGAGGAAGACAGGAGCTGTGCAATGAGAAAAATGATTAATACACGTAGTGTATTTGTGAAAAAATATTAAATTATAAAATAGCTATAACTATGTGATTCTGTTCAGGCCAGCAGAGAAGGCTTAGCTGGCCCTGACGGCCCACCACTGATGCAACCAAATAATCTAAGCTATAAGGTCCATCTGGATATGTGCAGAGATGGGCAAAAATACATCAAAATGTATTTTGATACAAAATACCCCCAAATAAATGTATTACAACGAAATACAAAATACTGGTGCCAGAAAATGTAACGAAATGCATGCATTTTGTATTTAAAATATAGGAAATGCTTTTTTCTGGATTTTCTGTTTTCTCACAATTTGGTATAGCAGAGCATTCAGGTTTATATAATGTACACAAAGCTCTGGTGAACCCCACAAAAAGGAAGAACAGTCACAGAATGTCAGTGTAACTAAGCAAAGCTATTAAAAGACAACTTGATTATGTATATATATATTTTTATTAATAGAACTTAACAGCCCGTAAACTTTGGCTTTGTATCAACAAGAAAATATTCATCACATACGACATACAAGCTCCTAATCTCCCTCTCCTTATAGCTAGCTACTCGACTGATAAGTTAACTTGCTAAACACTGGCTATGCACTAGCCTAGACAGCATGCTAGCATCATTAGCATGTTAGCATTGATCGCTAGCTTGATATTATAACCATCACCATGTATATACAATAGGCTATGTAGCCAGACCCAGACATAAATTATACATCAAGCTAGTTGACATCTGTCACACTCAGATACAATATTTAACTTGACAGACAATCCGTTGAACTTGAAGATCTGCAGACTGAACTCGTGAACTGTTTTTTGATTCGTGGAGAGTATTTTAAATACAAAATTACTCCACTCTAAAGTATTTTGTTACAAATTACGTTAGATTTTTAATCGGCCCTATCAAATACAAATTACAAAATACTCAAAAGTAATTGAAATACATATTTCAAATACAAGTAATAGAAATACTGCCCATCTCTGGCTGCTGGATATTTTGAACCAATTTGATATTTTGTAAGTTAGCCTTCTAAAATACAATCTGAATGTATCCAATGGATCTGTCGGGTGAGGATGTGGCTGAATGGGGGGGCACTTTGTCTGCCCCACTCCGATCCCCAGAAAAAGTGAGTAAACCAAAATATCATTAAAAAGTTTTATTCAAAACAGATCTAAAAGTAAGTACAATCAGAAAGAAGGTAAGATGCAAGATCAACTCTTCTGAACCCTATACCCGAGTATTTCAATGGACGTGGCCGTCGGACAGGGAGCCGTTGCCCTTCGAGCCCTTGGCGCCGTCGGACAGCGAGCCGTTGCCCTTCGAGCCCTTGGCGCCGTCGGACAACGAGCCGTTGCCCTTCGAGCCCTTGGCGCCGTTGCCCTTCGAGCCGTTGCCCTTCGAGCCCTTGGCGCCGTCGGACAGCGAGCCGTTGCCCTTCGAGCCCTTGGCGCCGTCGGACAGCGAGCCGTTGCCCTTCGAGCCCTTGGCGCCGTTGCCCTTCGAGCCGTTGCCCTTCGAGCCCTTGGCGCCGTCGCGTTGCCCTCCGAGCCCTTGGCGCCGTCGGACAGGGAGCCGTTGCCCTCGGAGCCCTTGGCGCCGTCGGACAGGGAGCCGTTGCCCTCCGAGTCCTTGGCGCCGTCGGACAGGGAGCCGTTGCCCTTGGAGCCCTTGGCGCCGTCGGACAGGGAGCCGTTGCCCTCGGAGCCCTTGGCGCCGTCGGCCAGGGAGCCGTTGCCCTCGGAGCCCTTGGCGCCGTCGGCCAGGGAGCCGTTGCCCTTGGAGCCGTCGGCCAGGGAGCCGTTGGCGCCGTCGCTTTCAACAACAACTTTCAGATGGACAGTTGACTCACTCCCTTGGTTTCCAGTGCCATTGCAATAAAGGCATTCTATTAATAAACTAAAATAAAAATTGAGTGATATTCAATTTCTTTAGACTTTTACAGTGCTGTGAGAATTCTGTGTTCATAGACTTAAAGCAAACACTTGCTCTCAATATTTGAGCTTTAAAGAGCTAAAATATATATACATTTTACTAAAACACAACAGTAAATATAAACTATTACATTGTCCGATGATAAATACACAACTGTATACCTGCAATCTTATGGTCAATGTTGCTTAGACATTTTGTTGGAATCCAAAGAAAGTATGACTGAAAAGTTTACTAGCCACATTATGACACCAGGAACCTGAGCTTTTCAACATAAAGCTGGAATGCTGAATCAATACAGTAGAAGTGGATACTCACAGTAAAAGTATTTTCAGTATTTTAAATACAAAATTACTCCACTCTAAAGTATTTCGTTACAAATTACGTTCGATTTTTAATCGGCCCTATCAATTACAAATTACAAAATACTAAGTAATTGAAATACGTATTTCAAATACAAGTAATAGAAATACTGCCCATCTCTGGATATGTGGATGTCTTTTATCTCCATCCATCCACGGACACCTGGTCGATGACCTTTGTCTCCTAAAGATGACGATGCCTTCACGGTCTTGGCCGTCAGCATCTGATACGGATACATAAGGCATCCTTGAGTGTCTGTAAGAGGTGTACCGGGACTCCAATGTAAACCCATTTGCGGCAATTTTAGACACATTTTAGAACAAAGGAGGTGATGTAGTTGGAAGTGTGACAAAGTCCACATAGTGAGGAGGATGGGGTGGATGGATGGGTCAAACAAACACGACGTTGACCCAGGAGACCACAGTTTGTGCCTGTGACTCTTTTATTTAATTACCATACATAACTTAACTAACGTAAACAAACAAACTTATTTTAAGGTTTCGGAAAAGATCATGAAATACTTAGTTTAATAATAGATTGTCAACTACTAAGTAAGGTTTAGGCAACAAAACTACTTTGGTTTAGAAAAAGATTGTTGTTTAGGTTACAATAACTACGAAAGCGGTGTTACTAAAGTTAAATATCAAAGACAAATAAATCAATGTTGACTTCTCATTTCACACTTAGCACGAACTGCTTCATCCTGGGTGAAAGATTGTTTTTTGTTTGACGTGGGCTTTTGCGGTCTGGTTCACATTTGATTTAATTTTGCGGGATCGCTGGATGCAAACAGCCTGCATAGTTTGATGCGTATGTCCTGGCCCAGCTTCTTCATGTGAAGAGTTGGGAATGAGAACGTGTTGGGTGTTCATAGACAGAATTTTGCTTCATTAGGAGGGAGAATATAAAGCTACCCAACCACAGGAAACAATCTGAAAGAAGAAGAAGAGGTCTGGATTGTGATTAATGTATCTCTAACTGATATGAACAAAACAGAGCACCAAATACTCTCCACAACCTTCTCCTGTTCTATTAATGATCTACAAATCAAGGCATGAAAGAATAAAATGTGTTTGTCTCTGTCTTCCTCTCATTCAGGATGATCCCAGCCAACCACAAGTACTTCCTGCTGAGTGACCTGGCGTCATCGCGGGACTATGAGCTGTGTGTTCTGGCCGTCTACGATGACGGCATCACCGCCCTGACTGGCACCAAGCTGGTGGGCTGCGTGTCCTTCTCCACGGAGACGGAGTACGGACGCTGTCACTCGATACGAGACCAGGTTAGTGTGTTACACCTCTGTCAGTCTGACAACGTAAGGAGCCTTATGGATGAACACTTTAGTTCACAGATCCCAGAGTTACTTTGTAATCTAGCTCTAATTAATCTGATATTGCCGACGGTGTTCAATTATGTCATTCCAAATTACTTATATGGAAAATAAACTTTCCAGTAATACATTCATATTTACTGAGGCTTCATTTGATCTAGTCTTTTTTCAGTCATTAACAATGTTGCATTTGTTTCCAGAGAATACTAACCAAATCCTCGATTTTTATTAGACAGCAAAGCATCTATACATGTTCGTACAAACTTCAATGAAAACACTTAAAGTATTTTGGAAATCAAGTTACAATTCTCCCTTTCAGTTCCCAAATGACATTAGTTATTCATTTTCCCTCCATTTGTGTAGTTAACCATAATTCAGCCGCAGTTATTAATGTGACAATTTCATTGTGATTTCATAGATGGCAAGTTAATTTTGCAGTTATCGTCAAATCTTTAAAAAAATAAATAAAATGCTTTTGGTTGCATCACACAATCTTCCTCATCAAAAGGAGTTTGAGCAATTTTCATTGAACCGTAGATGTTAAAATCAATTCTGAGCCCTTTGAAGGCGTCTTGTTCAGGCTGATGTAAAAGTGTGTTTCCTTGGTCAAGGATGAACTTCAAAAAGCAAGTAATTAGCCAACTTTAAAGCTTTTAATAAAAGTGTTTGTTTTGGATTGTATTCATTTTTGGATGTTATGATGTTGATAAATCATCTTAGTGAAAGGCGAGGTCAGATACAATGAAGCAAAGTGTGCTGATTATACATCATGGGATCTACACACTGCGCTAACTATCTTTCTGGATCTTCTCCTTCAGTTCCTGGGAGGTACCATGATCATCATCATCGGGGGGATCATTGTCGCCTCTGTCCTCGTCTTCATCTTCATCCTCCTGATGAAGTACAAACTCCACAGTAACCATTACAAGCAGAAAGCCGTCGCGCGCCACGCCAACGTCTGCTCCCAGACCAACGGAGGCGGGGGAGGGGGAGCCAACGTCCTGCCTCCGTCGTCCTCCTCTGCAGGGCAGGGTAACTGGAGGACAAATGGACGGGGAAAAGAAAATATGTGACTCGTCTTTGTCATCTGCTCCTAATAATCGACCTCCGTCTCGTTGTCTCCTAGGTGGAGGTGCTAATAAAAACTCCCAACCATCATCGTCAATGGAGGGGATGGGAGGAGCTTCTCTTCGAGGGACGACTGTAGTAGACTTAAATCCCACCCACGACGATGACGCCATCTCCCAATAACACACAAGAAACTGTCAATCAAACCCACAACTCACCAATCTCTGAGCCCAAACCAATACTCCACCTCCCGCCCCTTTCTTTTTTTTTAATTTGTTTTGTTGCTGGTGCCTGGAGCCAAACTCCACTTAACGCCGAGGAGCGACTCCTGTCATTGGTGAGTAGCTGCTGTTGGGCAAGTACAAGGTGATGGAGGCAGGGAGGAGCACTAGTGGTATGCAAAAGTAGGCGCATATCCAGCACCTGCAGGGTCAGGTGTAGGGATACGGACCGCTGGTGGGGCCCTCGGCGTGGTCACAGTCACATAACCTTTTGTTTTTGCTGCTGCTGCTGCCATAAGAAATGAATTCAGTTAAATATGGTACACAGCAGTACAGACAGCAAGATGGGGGAGGAGAGGCAGAGAGAGAGAGAAAGAGAGTTTCATTTGAAGTTTGTTTGAAATTGAAATCTGAAACGGACAGGCGCTGAGAGAGGAAGTGACAGAGAGGGCAGGCAGTGGGCTGCTTCAGTAAACCATGCGGAAAAAGTTCATTCAGCCTGCACGGCTGAGCACCAACTGAACACTCTTCCGTTAGAAAAATACGCTTTAATGAACAGTAACTCACCTGGATAAGGGACACACACACACACACAACTGGGTGTTGCTGGTAGGCAATGCTGCTTCCTCAGCTTGAATGAAATAGGCACTCACCATTAAATTACTCTGTGCATAGAGCCTAACACACACACACACACGCACATACACAGAATTATCTGGTAACATCACCTATTGCACTTGTGAGGAATGATTCATCACCATACGGACATCTAGGAACTATCGCCCCTAAATATTTCTCAGCCTTCTCAATAAACTCATCTCTATATAGTAAATAGTAGTCATTGAATCCAGAGTTATTCAAGAAGTACCTCATAGGTATTGGTTTATTAATAGAGCTTTGAATGCAGTGGAGCCACTGGTGCCAAAAGTATTAATCCACATTTTAAAAATGTTTTTCAATGATATCTGCAGCGTTCCTCAACATGTGAACACAGGAGGCACCTGTAATGTAACCATGTCATGGGTTTATGTTACAGACATAAATTGTACTTGTTTCAACTTAAGTTCTGAGACATTGTGTTTGATCTATCACTAGAATACTCATGAGACACCGTTTTTCCACCATTGCCGACGTGAATCAGATCTTTAGCAAATTCAAAACCCATTCCTCAAAAACTGAACCCAATTTGAAGGTGAATTAAAGTTAGGCATTCATCAGTAATTCATCTGATGCTGTCTTTCTGCTGCTGTGTGATTTCCCATCATCATCATCATCATCATCACCCCATCGACGCTCCAAGACGAGCAGGTATTGTATCTCATTCACTCCTAGGGCTAGGTGAATATTCAACACAATCATTTGAATTTGAATGGGATCATATTGTGATAATATCATCATACTGTGTGTGTGTAACAACATCAAAGCTATGGAAAAGAGGGACGGTAGGAAAATATTTATCTTTGAAAACAGGTGGAGAAAAAGGTTTTGTCAGGTGTTTGCTTTTGATATCATTTTTCAAGTGATCTACTATTCTAAATAGGACTATAAACTAGAATTGTTTCTTCCAGGTGAGTTATAATCTATCCATGCACTCCAAACACAAGGTGCATATATTGTGTGTCATCAAGCTATGTGAGTTAAAACTCACCTGGAAGAAAACAGGAATGCAGTCAGTCCTGTAGTGGTGCGCCTCTTGTGGCTGAAATTGTATTACAACAACAAACACTTGCCAAGGTTTTCATTGGTGTAAGAAAAATGGAAGTTAGAAAAATGTTCCTGTTCAATAACATCATGTTCAACTGCCCAAACTCTTGACACAGGAGAGAAAACTATTTAGATCAGATTTTTTTAATTTGGATTTTTTTTTCAGGGCTTCCATATCGGCCAACTTTAATTTAGATAATAACTAAATGAGTTGCTTGTTCTCAGACAGATTATGATTTAAACCTAGCACATTGCAGCAGTCTTGACTTCTCCTTATGTCTTCTGATATAATAACAACACTACACAACATGGTTTAACCTAACTGTTGAGGTAACTTTGGGAATGAAGCCTCTAAAGTAACTGACACTTTTAGTAAATTCACAGTTCCACCAAAACTCAAATGGAGAAGTTGTCTGTCGGAACAATACCGCAGTACAAATGTTTACAAGGTTATTACTCGGAACCAATGGACGAAGACATTATCTCCATTACTTCCTTTTGCCTCTTCATCCCAATACGAACAAGTGTTGTTTCCCTCTGTGTCTCCTTCCCTTGAGTCATTTGTTGGATTTTAATGAGTTGTTTTGTTTTGCTGTCTTCCTTCTCTTCTCCTCTCCTTTCATATCTCAGTTCAAGGTCATTTTGTTTGTCTTTTAGCCTCCGCCACGGCTTTGCTCTTTATCTTGTGATATTTCCGTCACCAATTTTGCTCTGAGATTGTGACGTGCATGTATAAATATATCGCCAGGTATCCATCAAAGCTCTGAAGGATTTTCTGCCCCTTTCACACAATTTATGAGCCGTTTCTTTTTCTCTATTCTTTGTCTCTGTGAAGTCTGTGTAGCTAAACAACTAACAGGCAGGACGAGTCATCTGTGCCTGTGGTTCACGGGTCCTGTGTGAGCTGGCACAGACGGGCTGTGCATCCATTCTTGATTCCATTGTTTCTCTGATTTTACAAGCTGCATGAGAGAAACCTGAGGGAAGAGGCTCTTTTTCTGTATCATGAGGCTCTGCGTCGGCCTGGTTCCTTTTCCGTGCGTCGTAATATCGACTACAGACAAGCTCCTCCTCCGCTGCGTCACCGTGTTTGTTGCCAGCTCAGCTTATTATAATCGAGATAATGTATACACATAACGGGTGTTTTTTTTTCTTGTTTCTTCAGAACAAACGTCATCTTTCAGACCTCTTCTCAGTCTCCTGCTTTAAACTGTCAGTCTGTCATCAACGTGATGAATAGAATTAGTGGTTAAAAGTAGCTGAGGTTTTTACATGACTGCTACAGCATGATTAAAGTATCAAGTAGTACCATATTGGCCCAAATATTATTTAAACAACCACAATTATTAAGTTAAATGGCAATCCATTTATGCATCTGTGTTTGTCAAAAGACCAAGGGGTCTCACTAATAACAGAGCGTAGGATTCACGCTAAACGTTTGCGGTTACATACAATGAGGCAATATACTTATGCTAAAAAGTATAACCTAACGTACGCCTGCCAGTGAGCAATTTCCTTTTATAAATCCCAACTCATATACCGCCGTGAATGTCTATGGACAGAAATGAGCCTGCTGATCAGTGGTTATTTCTACGGAGAAATAGTGGCAACAAGAGAACGACCAGGAAAAGGATTTGTTTCTGACAGAGGAATGGAGGTTGTTGTTGGTGAGCTGATCCCCAAACACTCGTTCAGTTTGTCTGAATGCAGCATTCTGTCCCCATGAATGAAATAAACAAAGTCGTGTTCACTGCAGCGATTTTACACACAAAAACTATATGAAACTTAAATCATACTTGGTGTTATTTGCACAGTATTAGAAGATTATTATTAATTTATCATTCGCTCCATTTAAAGAAAAACGTCTGCTCTTTTGAAATATCGTCAAATATAATCTGACTCTTGCTTTTTTTAGGATGCAATATCCAATAAGAATATGTCTTATAATGTATTCGTAATAACCAAATGCTGCAGACGGTTACCAGTGGTACGGCTGCAAGTGATTAATGAATCAGTCCTGGAGTGAGCGGACCAATCACAAGACTCACATGTGTATTTCTGATTCAAGTAGATCATGAAAAAACATTTTTCTGTCAAACTTAATGACTATCTAATATATTACAAGAACATTGGCACCGTCCGCCATGTTCCTGATAAGAATAAGAGACATTATCCGCAGCGCTGTCTTCTTCTTCTGTTGAGTTTTAAGGCGGTTGAAATCCATAAGTGTTGCATTATCGTATTGTGCTGGACTGTCCCTCGCTTCATCTATTCCTACATTACCATGGCATGTGTGAAAAGGTGCAAGAAGGAAATGTTCCTGAATGATGTGTGAATAGTAAAAAAACACTAGCACTGCCTCTGAGGTTATCCCAGTGATTTACTGGGAACATGTGTGACAGAGACTTTTATTTGCCTCTTTCCTCCTCTTCTCCTCACTTTCTTATTTGACTCTCCAGTCTTTGTCTCCTCCTTCTCTCTTTTATCCACCTGCCATGATTTTCTCATTTAATTCTAAGATTTAAGAGTTGACTCTTACTCCTATTTCTTTATCTTCAGCTCCTCCTTTGTTTTAGTTTTCCTCCAGTCATCTATCCATCATCCACTACTCCACTGTCACGTTATTCCTCCATAATATTACATGCTCTTTTTATCTACTCATCATATTGTCCCTCCTTTCCTTCCTGTAATAAAACACCTACCATCTAAAACACACAGTTTGTCATGGATGTATGGACACACACACGCACACACACACACACACACACACACACACACACACACACACAAGCAGAAGTACACTTTTTTCTGATGGAAGCAATCTCAGCAGCCCCCTCTGGCCCTTAGACCATTTGTTGTGGTTTTAATATCAACTACGCGCACACACACACACACACACACACACACACACACACAAACCTTGGCAATCTCAACGCGCCTGCTTTCTCTCCCACCCATATGAACTGATATAGTGTTTGTTGATCAGCCTGACTTACCGCTCCTCAAAATGCCATCAGTATCCTCTCCCAGTAGACACACACACACACACACACACACACACACACACACTGAAAGTAGGGATGGCATGTCAGTCCGCCTTAAAGTATAAGGGTATAGTTCACCCAAAAACAGAATCAATTGTACATTAAACTCACAAAGACTCAAGTGTTACTTCGTTTTTAATCTTTTGTTGTCTTCTTTATTTTTTTACAAAAAACTCATATCACTATTATTACACTATGTTTACATTTTTATTACATAGTTTGTTTTTGTTTTTCTTCTGATCTTTGACCAAACTCTGGCACCAGAATTTCCTTTGGGATAAATTAAAATCAATCCCATCTCATCTTGAAGTTTTCTAGTGAATGAATGCGTTATGGAGAGAGCTTTAGACTTTACCGGTCCGGAGCGATGTACGATCTTTGGTTTCATTCAAAGCGTCATTGCTTGTATTGTTTTAGTAATATATGACAACGTTATTGACATCATACTATGTTTGTTGATTAACGGATGGATCCACTAGTGTCTGACAGGCCGTGAGTGAATGTAGCAGTGCAGTGCTTTCAGTTTATTTGTTGGTGAATAAATGTGTCTGCTTGCCACGTATTGGTTTTATGGATACAATCGACGCAATAGTCTCTCGCTACAGCCAGTGTTTGGTTTGTCCATTCTGGGCTTCTGTAAAAACATGGCGATGAAGAAGACCTGCCCCCTATATAGATAAGAAGGGCTCATTCTATGCTAACGAAAGCGCAAGAATTCAAAATTTCAAGTTATCATACACTAATGAAAACATAGTTATAAAGAAATCTCTTTTAGGGCGGAACAGCTATTCTCATTATAGACACCTAGTTGTAAAATTCGGCCTCTGTTGCCGTCTCTTTGCCCTGATATGCTTACATTTTTTGGGCACTCCACCCTCTTTAATGCCTTTTGATAGAACCATACCATGTCTGGGACCATACAGAGCCCAGGGAGTCGAGTACTACGTACAATTGATATTGTTTTTGGGTGAAATATTCCTTCAAGTCCAAACTGAAACATTTCTTATTTTTAACACCTGTTGGGTTGATTATAAAGGGATACGTTCATGGTCCCCAGAGGATGAAGCCTCTGGCTTTCCATGTAGCGACACAAGCAGGTAAAACTTTTATCCAGTGAAACATTTCATCAATCTGCTTGATGGATCGGCTCAAAGTTTCAACATTTAAGTGGATTTTTTGTTTCAGAATTGTATCTAAATCATAAACACAAAGAGGTAGATTAATATCAGAGGCAGCAGCATTAAAACATGTAGTCTCTTTTTCCTTGTTGAGTACAGATATAAGTGTAAACAGCAGTTCTCTGCTTTACTTACTGTACTGAGATTTCATAAATTTAGGATACCCAAGAATGGCTAAGTATTAGTGTGTGCAAGGCCAGCAGCCTTATTATACGGAGCACGATGGGTACAGGCTGTCAGTAATGAACTGGAGCACTGTGGTAAACAGAGTATGCAGGTATTAAGACGAGGCATGTTCATGTAAAAAACACTTGAAATATAATATATAATGTCTTCAAGCCGGATTTTCCAACACATTTTGGCGATGCAAAGGTTCCACAGGGCGCACAGAAACATGAACACAGGCCACACAGAGTACATAAATATACACCTTAATTCAACACCGCCTGGCTCCCTCAAACACAATCCCACCATCCCACCCCAAGTACCACAGAGAAAGGTAGAGAGAGGGAGGCGAGACAAAGGCAGACACCGGCTGATAGCATCACGAAGTGACCCGAGAAGCCACGAGGCAGCGGGGCCTCATTCAGTGTTTCTTTATTATCCGAAGCCTGGCACAGTGACTAAACTGAGCGACTGCCACAGAGCTCCCACTGAGGGCGGCAGGTGGCGGCCCCACGCAGAGCCACAGTGACACCTGGTGGTCACACCATGCAGTGGCTTTTATTTCTACCCTCGAGTATCCAGGGAAAGTAAAGGACGCAGTCATTCACATTCATGCATTCACACATTCACACTGGGAGCTGCTCAGTGCACACCTGCAGTCTGCTACCGGAAGATGTTGGGAAACATTTCTGAGGGAAACCAACATGTTTGTCTGTGAAACCAGCATTCATCAGGTTTTCTGAAGGTTTATAAGTGTGTGTTCCCAATATTTGTTATGCTATATTTAACGTTTCAACACTCTTCATCACAGCATGATAAAATAGCATAACACCAAAGATACATTTAGGAACTCAAGAAGGCCCTGCCTGCAACAGCCTTGACAACAATCATTCACCAGGTCCAGAACCTCCCTTTCCATTAAATAAAAAAGCCTCCGAG